>NW_007726318.1:381185-442963 GCF_000696425.1 Galeopterus variegatus
GTACCGGAACGGGGACCGGCAACGGGATTGCAAGCCTCGGTGTTGCTCCCGCGCCTCGCTCAGCCAGTGAGCAGGAGCCGGTCTGTACGTGGGATCCGAACCCTCGGACGGGAGCGCCACCGCGCTTCCCAAGCGGCGCACTATCCAGTGCGCCACCGGGCCGGCCCTATATTTCCCTTTTAATATGTTATTTCCTTTACAGGACTGTAAGGAGTTCTTGGAGACAGGAAACGTTGTCTTAATCACTTACCTGTCCTGGTGTCTAACATGACTGGTACAGGGTAGGTACTCAAAATATTTGGCAATTAAAATTAATCTTTAGTTACTGATGTATTTTCTCTTGCAGAATACTTGACTGAAAATTGTAGGTGTCTGTATCCATGGGATAAAATGTTATAATGCAGGCCTTGTTGGTTGGGTAGAAGCAAGACATTGTCAGGGTACTGGGGAGAATTGGATAGTATATACCTGACAGACAAATTGAAGTTTGGGGAATGGAATGATTTGTGATAACTTCATATTTAAAGGATTTGGAATGTACACATTTAAGGGAAAAAGATAACATGTCCAGTTTTATGTGCTAGATTTCCTACTGTTTTTGTGCTTATATTAATCACTGAATTTAAAGAGTATTTCCTTGGTGTACATGTTGTGATTTTAGAAATGGGAAGAAACAGCACGTGTGCCATCGCTCCCATCCCTCTCCCAGGCAGACATCACCAATCTTTCCCTTAACTGGATACGACCTTGGCTCCAGGGTTCCATACAGCCATTACCAATCAAATGGCTATATTTTAATAGACTCCATCACATTTCTCTAAATCTCCATCTACATACAGGATTATTCTAATACCTATATTGGAATGTAGAAATTCATGGGAAACTGAATATGTATTAGAAAAGTAAAACCATAAGAGGAAATGTCCCTGTCAGCTATTATAATTCAACTGAAGTATTATTTAAGGAGGTTAAGGAGAACTGTGGAAGGAATGGCACTTCCTGCCAATTCTCAGTTTCCATTTTCTAACATTCTAAATTAATTCTTAAATGAAGAGGAAGAAGCCTGTGTAAGTCTAGTAAATCAGATTATCCACTTTACATATGTTCTTTTTAAAGGCCAGGGTTATTCTGTGACAGCTAGTTCTGTGATAGCTAAAAAGAAACTTATGACATTAGTTAAAATAAAAAACAAGACCATCAAATTAAAATCTTGAAATAAAATAATATGGCGTAAATAATCCTACCTGATAAGTCAAAGTTGTAGCCCCTCCATGTGGCGAGACTTACCTGCACTTTACTGTCTTTCTACGTGTAGACAAGTTACCTCCTCTTGTCCATGACTAGCTTGTCCACGTTGAAAGATCAGTGCTTTGTCTTCCATACTTCATAATGCAGAATGCTGGAACCTTGAATTAGTACTTTTTAAAGAGCTTAAACAGATCTAAACCACTTCCTAAAAAAATCCAGGACTACTGGCAGGTGGGAAGGACCTCACCATGTCAAATTCTTTCATATTTATGCACCAATATTAACCCTACTATCAGACACATTGGTGTTAATGAGTACAAGGTTATCTTCCTGCCCAGTGAACAGCACACAGTAATCTAGAGTTTCAACTTGCTGCTCTCCTGGCAGAGACTGGCTTCAGACAACTGATATTTGAAAGGGAAAGATGTGCGGACCCTTTAACCATTCAAAGCTCTGAAGTCTCTAACTACCAAAAAGTGTGCTTTTGCCTTTCATAGCGAGTTATGAAGGTGTCCTAGAAAGATGTTTCTCTGTCTTCTTTTAAAAACTACCACCAAGGATGTCATGTGTCGTGTTGTTCTGAGTCTTGTGTTTAAAAGTAAATCTCTGTGACAATTGAATACCAATAAAATTTTTTACTCACCTAAAAAAAAATGTTATTTCCATATATAAACTAAGTTTCTCCTTGACATTTTTTGGGAAAACTAAACAAAAATAGATAGAAATACTATCCAGTGAAATTAACATAGCAGTCATCATATAAAAATGCTTGGTAGCATTTTGAGATAAGCCATTTTGTATTGGTTTCTGATAGTAACTAAAACATAAACAGTTGAATCAATCACAAATGTATTTTGGAACAGATGATTCCATCACACTGTTTTATGGGATGTTTTCCATAATTGAAGAAACTAATTAATTCTGGGTGCAACTAAATTGCAAGACTCAAATACAACCTTTAAAAAAACTAAGAAAGCATTACAAAATTCAAATTGTTTCTACTGTTGCTGGTTTAAATCTTAAAATAAGTATACAGATCTATATAACTGTACTAAAATATCCCATTTTTCTACCTCTTTTACTATTTCAAAATTTCAATTTTTGAACATAACTTTCCTTTCCACAATGGATTATTCTTTCTCTATTGGGATTAATGCAGAGTGTAAGAACTGTAGAATCAGATACCACTAGGTTTGAATTGCAGTTGTAGAACTTTACAACTGGGTAACTAGTAAATTTACTAAAACATTTTTAAGTTTAGTTTCCTTATCATTGAAGTTATCATAATAAGATATATTCATGGTAAAGAAAACAGATCGGTATGTAAATTGTCTAGTAAAAATTCTGGCACATATTATGCACTCAAAAATGATGTTTTTTAGTTATTAAAAAATAATGAAATTTGCACAGATGAAATTGATAATGTACAAATACTAGACTGGCAAAAAGACTATTCAGATGTAATATTGTTTCTTGCTTGTTTTATAAGAATGAGTATGGGTTTGAAAATTAATTTCTCCATATTAAATGGATTGTTTCAACCTTTCTACTGTATTGATATCTGCCTGAATCAACTATTTTAACCATTCTTTGTATTAGGAAGTTTATACAGGGGATACCTTTCTGGAAATAAACTTTCAGGGAAATTGAAGGCATTTTAAATATACATTATGAACTGTTATGAAATGTAATATGCTGGAGTGTGAGAAGCTTAGGAATAATAGTTCAGTCTACCCTACCCTATGGTACTAAATTATTTTCTAAGAATTTTAGAATTTAAATAGTTTTGATTTATCTATTACTTTAATATTTTACCTACATTTTTAAATTTATTATTAGTATATTCATTCTTACAAATTGTGATATTTCTTTATGCCCTTTACCCAACCTATCAATTCCCAAACCCCCTCTCTCCCTCTCCCTCATCTCTAGTATCCTTAGGTTTGTTCTCTCCTTCTGAAAGTTCAACATATTATTGTGGTCTTTTCTTTCTTTCCTTCCTTCATTCCTTCCTTCTTTCCTCCCTCCCTCCCTCCCTTCCTTCCTAGCAGCCAGTTATGAGTGAGAACATGTTGTGTTTCTCTTTTTTTATCTGGCTTATTTCACTTAACAAAATCCAGACTCATCCACATTGCTACAAATGGCAGAATTTCATTCTTTTTTATAGCTGGGTAGTATTCCATTGTGTATATATGCTACATTTTCCTTATCCAGTTGTCTGTTGATGGACACTTAGGTTGGTTCCATATTTTGTCTATTGTAAACAGAGCTGCAATGAACATGGGAGTACAGGTATCACTTCATCATGATGATTTCCATTCCTCTGGGTATATACCCAGTAGTGGGATTGTTGGATCATATGGTAGTTCTGTCTGTAGTTGTTTGAGAAACCTCCATACTGTTTTCCAAAATGGCTGTGCTGATTTACAGTCCCACCAACAATGTAGAAAAGTTCCCCTTTCCCCTTATCCTGACCAGCATTTGTTATCTCAGTCTTTTTAATAATGTCCAGTATAACTGGGGTGAGATGATATCTCAATGTAGTTTTGATATGCGTTTCTCTAATGACTAGTGATGCTGAGCATTTTCTCATGCACCTGTTGGCCATTTGCATGTCTTCCTTTGAAAAATGTCTATTCATCTGCTTTGCCCATTTTTTAATTGGATTATTTGTTTTTTACTGTATAGTAGTCTGAGTTCTTTGTATATCCTGGATATTAATCCCTTGTCAGATGTATAGTTTGCAAAAGAGAGCTACAAAACACTACTGAAAGAAATTAAAGAGGGCACACAATAATAGAAAGACATACCATGCTCTTGGATAGAAGAATTAACATCATGAAAACATCCATTTTATCCAAAGCAATTTATGGATTCAATGCAATCCCCACCAAAATGCCAATGACATTCTTCACAGAAATAGAAAAAGCAATCCTAACATTCATATGGAATAATAAAAGACCCCAAATAGCCAAAGCATCCCTAAGCAAAGAAAATAAAGCTGGAGGCATAAAACTACCCACCTTCAAATTATATTACAAAGCCATTGTAACTGAAACAGCATGGTACTGGAATAAAAATAGACACTCTGATCAATGGAACAAAATAGAAAACCAAGGATTCAACCCACAGACTTGTAGCAAGAACATACATTGGGAAAAGACTTGCCTCTTCAATAAATGGTGCTGGGAAAACAGGACATCCATATGCAGAAGAATGAAACTAGACCTGTACCTCTCCCCATATACAATGAAACTACATTGGGAAAAGACTTGCCTCTTCAATAAATGGTGCTGGGAAAACAGGACATCCATATGCAGAAGAATGAAACTAGACCTGTACCTCTCCCCATATACCAAAATCAACTCAAAATGGATTAAAGACTTAAATATAAGACCTGAAATCATAAAATTACTAAAGGAAAACACAGGGGAAATACTCCAAGGTAGTAGGACTGGGCAAAGACTTTATGAATAAGACCCCAAAAGCACAAGCAACAAAAGTAAAAATAAATAAATGAGATTATATCAAAGTGAAAACTTCTGCACAGCAACAGAAACAATGAACAGAGTGGAAAGATAACTTACAGATGATTTGTCTATTGCTTTTACTTCTCTGTTATGAATAATTTTTCACAGTTTTTATTTTCTCATACTTTGCATTTACTCTTGGCCTTTGACTGCTAAGAATGAATAAACATGGAAAGGAAAAAGTAAGAACTGGGATCTACATAATTATGCTTGCTGTGTACAGATAGACTTAGAAAAAGGCATGGGTATTTACAAAGAAAAAAATTATAATGTTTAGGCTTGATCATACTGTGATCTTAAGTGTGTATAAAGCTGTCAGTAGACTCAGAATGAAAACACATTCTTGAATCTGGCTATGTGCATCGATTTACTGAAAATACTGCTTGGACAAGCCCATACTTCTATGGGGTCTTGCCAGCTTTTTGAATCCAGCCTGCAGTTTTAGACAAATAATGTGTAATTATCCCCGTTTATTGATGAAGGTAACTGAAGTCCAGAAAGCTTAGGCAGCTTGGCTATTACCTTAAACTGGCTTTTAAACCTCAGTAAGAACAGTCCCAAGGGAAAGAAAAAGGGTGTATAATATTTAAATTTGTGACGTTTCTTAGAGCAATATCACACTCAGGTAGCAAAGAAGAGGGTTTTTTTTTTTTTTTCCAAGCAAGATTAACTTCTACATCATATCATCACTACTTTGATCTATTCCAATTGATTAAGCACCCCACAAGTTCTAATAAGATTTACACTGGAGAAGAAAAAAAATCTTTGCATAAAGTCTGAATCTGTAATCTGCAATGCATGCTGTTAAACAGACCAAATAACTGCCTTCATATACAGGTACTTTACAGAGCTTCATGAAACATTTGTCTCTTTCATATTAAGTTTTCTTGGGTTTTTTTACACGCACAAATCTTTTTTTACATGCACAGATAGTGCAATCTTATCTGGGTGGTGACAGTGCAAAGAAAAAAAATCCTTACTAATCTCTTCTAATCTTTTTTCAAGATTTGAGATTTTAGAACACTGTAGTTATTAAAACTTGTCACTGTCATTCAAGCTTTATATATACTTATTTAACATTTGAATAATCTTCTGCGTCTGGAATATTTAGACAGCAAAATTTTTGGAAAATAAAACAGTGATTTAGACATTTCTTCAAGTGTAAGTTGAAACAAGGTTATCCACTGTTAAATTTTTGTTCTAGAAAACAAGTTACCTTTATTCAAATACCAAAAGGGAATTCTGAAGTCCAAGAAATTGCTCTAAACTGGAGTCTGAATATGCAGAGACTCATCAATATAAAAATATGTTGCAGAAAACTCTGATATGCTCTGTGGTTTAGAGGAAGATAGAACAGCTTTTGCCATTTTGTGGCCACAATCCCATTCCCTCCTGCTGTACCACTGTCATCCTCAGTGCCCTGCTTATGGAGAAACACCTCCTTGGTAGCAGATATCATCTGCTGTTTCATCACAACTGCATGAGAAAGCTGAGTCATTTTCTTTTTCATATTTTAAGTGACATGTTACTGGCATTGTTTTTTCTCTCAGCTCTTATGGATATCTCAGCACAGTAGCCTATTATAATAAAGATCAAATTAAATATTATTTTCTTAATGTCCTTTGATAATGTCAGGGATAAAATGGTGCCCCTTAAAATGCTAACCACTATGGTTTGAAGGAGCATAATGGTGGGCTTTTTAAAAAAATTTTTTTTAATCTCTGCTAAATTGTGGCAGCTTAGGAAATACTTGGTTGTATGCAGTTGCACAACAGGAAATGACCAATTCAGTTGCCCTTAGGACCAGAAAGGTAACCTAAATTCTGCAGTGGAAGCAAGTTGGCTCTGGGACACAACAAGTAGTGGGGACTGTGGTGAAATGGAGAGCTCATGTTCCCGCTAAAGGGACCAGGGGCTTACCTACAGCAAATTGTTGTCATGGGGAAAGATGAGTTTCATGCTATCAAAGGATAGCTGAAAATCCAGAGTTTGTGCATGTGCTTGTGTGAAATTAGTTTAGAATTAATTCAAGTTGAACACACACTGTGTGAACCCAACAAAACCTTTTTTCAGTGAAATAAACTATGGGTATCTATTAAGTAATTAATGCTCAGTGTGTTTGGGGATGATTAATAATATTAAGTTCCCAATTCATAATGTTAATTTGGATTTAATTAACTTCCACTGAAAGCCTACTGCATATGAGGTACTCTTCTAAGTGTTGCGTAAACATAAAAATGAACAGAGCATGGCCTTTCATATGTCCGTACACTCTGCTGGGACTTTGGTAAATAATAATGAAGAAGGAGACTCATAAAAGGAAGACATGACCACAGAAAAAACATAAATTAGCATTACAGAAAATTTGGCTTGATCTACCTCTCCACCACTTATTAAGTGTGTGATTTTGAAAAACTTATTTAAATTCTCTGATGTTCCCTCTTCTTACCTGTAGAGTACTGCTTTGTTGTAAGTTGAAGTCAGTAAGAGTTGTAAAACTCTTAAATACCTGAAAATACTATCAAAATCCCCAAAACACACAAACAAAAAAACAGCACTTTTGGCAGAGTTGTATTAACAGAAATAACATACATAAAGGGCTAATTCAGTATATGGATTACTAAGTGCTCAATAAATCACAGCTTTGGAGATTATTTTGATATCTGCATGGTTATAGGTATCATAACATATGGATGAAACATTTTGATCAAAATGGATCCTTTTCATGTGATGACAAAATTTAGTCTGCTTGTCAATTTTCTTAATATCCTGAATATACCAAACTTATAAACTTTTTGAAGGAAAATGTTCAGTATAATAAGATCAGGGAATTATTTATTCCCCAGTTGGGTACTGTTGTTGTAGAAAACTGCCTGCATTTTTGCAAGATACTTGGCAGGCAAAATAAGATGAATTTTTGAATAAAGATATTTTATTTCTGGAAAAGTTCTTCACAAAAGAAGCATAACATTTTAGAATCTCATTCACTTAGATAAGAGTTCTATTAAATTTAAAATGAAATGAACAGACATTTATAAAACTGCTCATCATTTTATGATATCTAATATAATGATGAAATGAACTCACTTTGAAATCATATTTTCCAAAACATTTATCAAATGAATTTGTTTCATAAAGCTCTTGGTAAATACGTATTTTAGGTTTCCTGTCTAAAAAGAGAAAAAACAAAACTTCAAGTTTACAGGAGTCTTTATCGTGGAAAATTTTCCTGCAAATTAAAGACTGATACATGAAGTAGAATTGTATATCATGAGTCCTGACCATCAGTAAATTAGGACTGTGTCAGCCTGGATTGGAAGGGAAAGCCAAGGGCCCTTTCTGGAAAATGTCTTCCATGGTTTGGGTCGTAAATATTGGAATCATTAGCAAGAGTGCTCTGAATGATCAAAACTGTCTGTAGGTTGCATGGGATTTTATGTATTGTACCATTTTCCACATTGAATTTCAGTTCTTGGGAGCATGTTTTCACATTCTCTGATTTTCAGACACTCAGGAAAAAGTAAAATATAGCATCAAAATAAGATTAGTGTCTACACGGATGAATCAACCACACTTCATGGAATGTCTGTTGCAGCTTTTTTTCACCAAATCCCGAATAACCCTCACAACTGCATATGGTGCCCCTGAGAGACTGGGGCTTGTTTGTAAATTGCTGATGTTAAGTCAGTGTACATCTGTGTGTGAGTGAGAGAGAAAGTATGTGGGTAAGTACGTGTGCACACATGTGTATTACACTCAGTAAGCATCACTGAAGTTCACTATAGTCAGAGGCAAGAATAGTGAGAACATGTGCACATGTGACATCATCATTTGAAAATAATTAATGGATCTTACTCCAAAGTAGCAGATTGGCGTTATCGTGGCAGCAGACACAAAGGTGCCAGAGGAAACAAATGTCTCTGGGGGTTGTGCCACCTGCACAGGCATTCCAAGCTTAATATCTGAGAATTCAATATTCCTGCTCTGTACTTAAAAATCAAACACAGATGATCAGATTCAGAGCTCGCAGGAACTGTTATATCCAAAATGAAATGATCCAGAACTATTCAGTCCTTTGAATTATTTTGTCTTTATTTCATCTTCTATATTTTTAATATGAATTTATTTTTTAAATGTAAAAGTAGTGCTTACACATTGTGGAAACTAGATTTTTTAAACAGAAACATCCTATGGTAATCATTACTTTCTTCCAGATTTTTTAATCTAAATTTTATTTGTAAACTTGAAATCCCACTAATATACCATTTTGTACCCTCCTTTTTCATATTATAAAGGAAGGTAATAGATTCCCATGACATTAAATGGTTTATAAAAATTTGCTTTAATGGATACATAGAAATTTCAGCATTTTATTGTATGGGTATGTCATATATTATTTTACCATTCCCTATGTTAACTAGCTTCTGTTACCTTAAGAAAAACAAACTGGCTTATTTTTAAAAAGTAAAAAATGTGGCTTATTTAAAAAAAAAGAAAGTAGTTGTACAAAATAAAGCTCTGATCTCATTAGAATATTCTTGATAAAGAGAAGCTAGAACCTAAAAAAAAATGTAAACTGTAAAAAAAAAATAAACATTATTCTGGTAATATAATTAATAAGAGAAATTGAGACCAGATATTCCTGCACTTCAAAACACACAGATGTAATATAACTAGCTGCTAAATTATTTTGAAAAGGTGACAAAGTGATTCAATGTTTAGCATTCCTAATATGCTAGAATATTTAGGTATGGCAAGGAGTAGCTTGCAAAAACAAATCATGTAATGATGATGACCAGAGACTTTTCATGGGAACAACGTTGGCAAAATATGGAGTCACCCCTCACCATTCTCTCTCTGTTTCTCTCTCTATACACACACACACACATGCATACACACAGATTGAAGGTTTGAGAAATAAAATTATTGAAGAATGGCTGATCCTTTTTAACTTGAGAATTAAAAAAAAGAGTAATTTATAGATTCTTAATAAAATGTAATTATTTCATGTGTTTTAAGCAATATTTTCTCTACCAACACTAGAGAAAGAAACAGAAGTAAATATATAAACTCTCATGAACAATAAGACATCACTTTCATATAAATTTTTCATGAATAATCATTATGTCTTGCCATGTTTTAGCAAGGGAACTTTAGTGTGCTAATACGACTTATACATGCATAACAATTTAAATATCAAGTGGAGCAAAATAAAATATAACAAATACCAAAATACGTGATACCGTGTTAACCACAACATGTCGGAGTTAGAATAATAAATGATGTCTCTAGTTAATGAAGAAGGTATAAGGAAGTAGATGGGGCTTGCATTGTGACCTGTAGAACTGATGAATTTAGGGAAGATCAAGGCAATTGAAAGTAAATTTTCAGAGATGACCTGTAAGAATAGGAGAGAATTCTCAAGCATGGGCTATATAACATCCTCTCACCTGCATAAGACTCCTGTGTGTTTCTACTTTCTAAACAATGAATTTCTGCCTTCTCTGATAAATATATTGTAAACGAGAATGTGATTCCAAAGCTACTATATTGAAATCATTTAGGAGAACTAGAAGAAAAGTTAATTTGACTTTTCATATTTAAGAATATTTGCATTGTACTAAATTCCATTAAACTAGACAAAAATATCCATATGAACCTAGAAAAAAATACTCTAAATTCTGAAACTATCTGGAAAACTTCAGTAGTTTCAGAGCTTTTCTAGACTCAATAAGCTGTGTTAAAAGATATGTAGAAATACAGACTAAGAGAATTATACAGCAAATTAATTTAGAATGACAAATATCTCAAATCTCTTTCACGTCTTTGTTCACTTCATGTCTTTTCCTACAAATACTCTAATTTTAAGATAATTGTAATTTATGACACATCTATATGATAAATTTTTAAATGTCTGTGATCTATTAAAAGCATGTTTTAGTAAAATATTTAATTACATGGAAAATGTCTACTCTTTAATTTTGAAATGTAAGAAGAATGATACAAAATGGTATGTATACTAGGGTTCCAATTTGCCTTTTTTCTGTTTTCCTTTTTTTTTTTTAACTGTAATACCCCTTCTGTATATCTACTATCACTATACAATTTCCTGTGACTGTAACAAAAAAACAAAACCAATAAAGACCAGATCAGAAATAAAAAATAAGATGTCTAAGTAATGAGATAAAGACAGCATAGGAGATGGTATAGGGGCCATTAAGTCCCTGAGAAATCATCTCTATTAGGCTATTTATTATTTGAGTTTTTCAATTAAAAAACAGCATTAAAACAGATAATTGTATATTTTCATATATATATATACAATTGCACTTGACCATCAAACAACTCTGCTTCCCTACAACTCCAGTAAGTCCCAAATTATCAGTGTCATCAATGTCTACATCCAGTGGTAAATTCTCAGACCTTATCTTATTTGACTGTTCACCATCTTGACGTAGCTATTCCCGCTTCCTTTTTGAACACTTTCTGCACTTGGCTTCTGGTATATCACACCCAATTTCTTGGCCTTAAGCCTTGGATCCCTCCTTGATTTTTTTTCTTTACACTTTACATACAATCCAATAGGAAATCTGAATAGCAAATCTGAATAAAGGATCTAGACAGGTACCTTTAAAATAATACCCAAATCTAACCACTTCCAGCACTAACACCATTATTACCTCTCAGCTAGACTTTCATTTTTCCTGCTATATATTACCGTGTTAGAAAAGTTGATCTGATTGAGTCACCCGGTACTTAAAATCATTCAATGGCATTTCATCAAAGATAGAATAAAAGTAAACCTTTTCCACCATTTACTTCTATAACCCCACCTCAAGAACTTTTCTGACATTTTTTTTTCCCCTCCAACCTCTTGATCCCAAACTTCCTCTGGTCTAACCACGCTGGCCGTTTTGCTATTCTTCTAACAGGTAAATCACGCCCCTGTCTCAGTGCCGTGCACTAAATTTTTCTCTGCTGGAAATTCTCTTTCCCAAATATCCAAAGATATCTTCAGTGCTCACTCCCTTACTTAATTCATGTTCACTCAAAAGGCACCTCCTCTGAAAGAACTTCCCTGACCACACTCTCTACAATAGCATCCACCCAACACATACACGCACACACACAGACACAGACACACTCACACTCACCCCTCACACTCTCTCCCATTGCCCAATTTTAGTTTTCCTTATAGCACTAACCAAAGCTTGTCATTATATCATCTACTTATATATTTTAATGTACATATTGTGTACCACACCCTTTTGTATAAGCTCAGTGAGATCAAGGACTTCATTTCTTTTACTTAATGCTGTGTACACACTATCTGCCTAAACAATAGTGCTTGGTACCTAATAGGAATTTCACTTTCTGTCTATAGGCTTCATTTTCATCATCTACTTGTTAAAGAGCTCAATCTTTAAGTTATCTTTCAGATGTCAAATTCAGATATTTTGATTGGTAGTCAAGGAAGATTTTTAAACAGGAGTGTTATATTTGGACAAATATTTTAGAAATAGTGATCTGCTGGTTATATATAAGAGAGAGAATGGGCGTGTCAGTGAACTGCTTCTACAGAAACTGATTAGGAAGCTTTCACAATAGTCGTATGTATGAAGTTATTCAAACTCAAGTTAGGATGGCAGTAGTGTGTGAGACTGTGAAAGAAGTTACAGTAGAGTTTAGAGAGAAGTTATGTATAAGATTCAGGGATGTGGAATGAAAGATAATTTCAAGATTTTAAGTCTGAGTTATTAGGTACTATTTATTGGTGCCATTTATAGTCTAAAATGTGTTATATACAATACATTTTTCCCAGGGATAAATTTTAAAGGTGGAGAGATGAATTGGTTTGCCATCTTTGAAATGGAAGAAACAACCAAGTTACCCAGAAATTTCAAGCATGAGTGAATACTGTTTGAATATAAAAAGGCATGATATTTTAACTTGATCTCTTCCTAGACAATAAACCACCAATAAACCATCAATACTTGAATTCAAACTAACACATTTAATTCTTGCTTAAAAGAAAGAAAGAAGGAAAGAAGGAAGGAAGGAAGGAAGGAAGGAAGAAAGGAAGGAAGGAAGGAAGGCAGGAAGGCAGGAACGAAGGAAAGAAGGAAGGAAGGAAAGAAGGAAGGAAGGGAAATAAGCCAGGCACAGAAAGAGAAATACTGTATGTTCTAATTCATAAGTCAGGGAAGGAAGGAAGGAAGGAAGGAAGGAAAGAAGGAAGGAAGGAAGGAAGGAAGGAAGAAAGGAAGGAAGGAAGGAAGGCAGGAAGGCAGGAACGAAGGAAAGAAGGAAGGAAGGAAGGAAGGAAGGAAGGAAGGAAGGAAGGAAGGAAGGAAGGAAGGAAGGAAGGAAGGAAAAAGATTTTAGTTTATCAAAAAGTTTAACTGAATAAAATATATTAAACTATTGTTTTGGGACAGCCCTGCCCACAAGGGAAACAAAGGAGAGCTGGATGTGGCTATCTACACTGTGTCTTTAAGAGGATACTTCTTTTACCTGGTGGAAGGCCTAACACCTTGTTGTCTAACCTGTTATCAAAGGGTCCTCACACAGCAAGGACACTTGTTTGTGCTGGCAGATGCCCTTTTGGCTCTGGTCTAATTCTTGCTTAGTTTATGCCTGCCTGACCATTGCTCTGGTGCTGGGAGCCTGACCTTGTGTTCTCCCTGGTGTCCCAGGAAAAACTAGGCCTGGGGCAACCCCTGGTTCTTCAGATGGAAGGTGTAAATTCATTACAACACTGCAATATGAAAAGAGTTCAAAGATTTTTACTTACAGATCCTGGGCAAAGAGGACGCAGTGAGTTGGGAGGGTGTTCTTCCATCACCAGGTCACGGGAAGCAGGAATGAAGTGTAGGGAAGAGAGAGAGACAAAGACAGGGGCACCTAGCAGTACACATAAGGGTATGGGTACGGGCATGGGTCACTTTAAGTTCTCCAGCAAGTATCTAAATGATCCCTGTAAAAAAAGAAGGAAAGAGGGGAGCCCAGTTTGCTAGGCAGAAGAGATGCCTCTAAATTCTCATCTCTGATTATTGGCTTGAGCCATGAGGGCATAGTGTAGAACTGGAGAGTGTTTCACAGGTGACTGAGCCCTGCTCCTGGCATTAGAAAGTTTAACTTGTATTCAAAATGGATGCTGAAACAACACAATATTCTAAGTGTGCTACTATTATTTATTGTATATTAGAGCTGATAGACGACATCTCCCTCTCTCTTTGTTTCACTTACAACCCCCCCAAACACACACACACACACACACACACACACACACACACACACCACTTCTACGACTATTAAAAATACTGCTCCATAGTACCCAAGCACCGAGTCCTTGCTGTAATGCCCTGTTTCCTTGCTTCCTTGCTGTAAGACTGCCCTAGGAAAACCTCTTCCTTCCATGCTGTTATATTCCTGTTTCAGCTGACACATTATAAAAGGAAATTCTTTCACATACCCCAAAAGTGAACTAGTCTGCTGACATTATGCACATACAAACACACATGCACACCTCTTTGGTTGTCTTTTGTTCTTAACAATGGCTCCTACTGCTCCAATTCTCCTCTTGCTCTCTACTTCATGAGGAAAGACAAGCCATCCAAGCAGAACTATGTATAAACACCAGAAGCAATGGGCAGATTCTCTTTCCTTCCCCTGCATTGTTCCTCCTGCCTCTCCACCAGTCTCCACTTCTTCTCACACTTCAAGGTCTTCAATTTTTCGGATACAGTCTCTTTGAGGATCTTTCACTACTAAATTTTTCCCTCAGGTTATACAAACGCTCAAATCTCTCCCATCTGAAAAACAAACACACAACTTTTCTTTCTCTCACATGGGCCTTTAACTACCTCCCTATCTCACAACCCTTGAATAAAGAGTCTACCTCGTCAATTTTAGAATACTCATAGACCATCCGTTACTCACTATCTCACACCCCTAGTTAATAATATATGGTAGGCAAAAACTTGATGGAAACTATATCAGTTTATCACCCAACTCTCTGCTGTTAACATGAATACTTTTTATTTAACTCAAGCTAGTGCAATCCACTGTTTACTCTCATGCACCTTGAAGCTGTCTCTTGGCCTTTATTTCATTTACACCATGTCTGCTTGATTTCTGTCCTGCTTCTCTGGCTATTTTCCATCTTAGTCTCCTTTGTTTGGTCCTAGTTTTCTCATGGTAAAAAGACCATTACATATAAAGCTGGTGCTCCCCAGAGAATTTTTTTGGCTTTATTCTTTTACTGAACTCTTTCACATTAATCACATTTACCTCTGTGGTTTAAATATTATTATATTTGATGAATCAAAAATCTGTGTTTAGGGCCTGCCCGGTGGCGCACTGGAGAGTGCACCGCTTGGGAGCGCGGCGGCGCTCCCGCCGAGGGTTTGGATCCCATGTGGAGACCGGTTCCCGCTCACTGGCTGAGCACGGTGCAGGTGCGACACCGAGGGTTGCGATCCCATTACCAGTCAGTAAAAAAGACAAAAGGAAAAAAAAAAAAATCTGTGTTTATATCTATTTTTATTTCTGTCTCTTGGCCTACACCTAAACCTACACCATTTTCCTGATCTTCAGTCCCATATATTACCTTTTCCTGAGTTCCAGACCCGTATGTTTAAGAGTTTAACTAATGGTACAAAATGCAAAACAATAAGTATCAGTGGGGGAAATAAAATGCAAAGGTATTATATTGAAAAATTAACATAAAGAATAGTTCTTTAAATTCATTATATCTCACTAAATTCTCCATTTATTTGTAGCTAAAACTGTGTAAGCTCATTCTATTATACATTTTAGTGCATATCTGAGCCCATGGTGTGTTTAGGAAATGCTAAATAGCAGCAAATGCAAAGATAAACTGCACATATCTGCTCTAATCTATTTTCTAAATGATATGCAAAATCACTTCTACTAAATATTGCGCAAATTGATGATGTAGTCTCAATATTGAATTTTGTAAGATTTCTACTTATCACAGTGAATTCAAATTTTAATCTTTGGTTTAGAACAACTCCTTAAAAGCATGAAGTTCATCAACATCCTATTGGCTAAATATCTGACGAGGCTTAATCACCTGAATTTTTCCATTAGAAGCTATTTATGACTTTGATTTTGGAAGTAGAATTAAAATCTATCTAAGCAAGTTGGTTATGTAGCACACAGAAATACTCTTATTTATTTTACTTGATTTGGTTTGGATCAAAACATACTCCCATGAAAAGCTCTCATAGCATTGATATGAATATCCAAAGAGAAAAAAGACCTGTGCATTTCGGAAAATGAAAAATTCACACACAAAACTAAAAAGCTGAAACAGGTAAATTCAAGCATTGCAACCCAAATGGGTAGTTATAGCCTAGACCTTAAAGATGGGGGTATGGAGTGTATTGAGGTTTTATATTAGGTAGACAATGTTAAGAATCAACTTAAATAATAGTACCTCTTTCTATCAAATGAATGTTGCCTAAGAAGCTAAACGATCTTCCACACTCATAAGTAATGAAGTTCACAAAGAATAATTCTATCAATCAGATCACAATACATAATCTTCAAGACGCTGAAGTGAAAGTAAGTTTTATACAAAAGATGTGTCTGAATCCATTCTGGCTGCTAGAACAAAATACCACAAACTCGGTAGCTTATAAATAACAAAAATTTATTTCTAACAGTTCTGGAGTCTGGAGAGTGCAAGATCAAGATGGTGGCAGATTTGGTGTCTGCTGAGGGCCTACTTTCTAAAAGATGGCATCTTCTCACTATGTCCTCACATGGGGGAAGGGGCTAGGCAGCTCTCTGGGGCCTCTTTTTTGAGGTCACTATTCCCATTCACAATGGCTCTATCCTCAGGACCTAATCACCTCCCAAAAGGCCCTGCCTCCTGGTACCATCACCTTCAGGGATAGGATTTGAATGTATTAATCTCAGGGGGACACAAGCATTCAGACCATAGCAAGATACTCCATGACTTTTATTTTGATATCAAAAGTAGTTGTTGAACATTCTGCAAATTGGATAGCTTGAAAGAAGACACTTAATTGATAGTCAGAATTTTACTTGTTATAAAAATGGATTGATTATGAAGGAACATTCGTAACATTTCTTTTGAAATAGCCTTTTGCCAACCCTATGCCCATGATTAATGTATTAAAGAAATTTTATCAAAGTTAATGACCACTTAGAATACTAAAAATATTCTATTTAGAATACACAATCAAAATCTTCTTTACAAGCATTTCATAGTTGCAGATAATTAATAAATATTATTTACAAAGATAATATTCTTATTGATTTTGCAACACACAGGCACACACATATACACGCAAAGGGAGCTCTATTTGCATAATCAAAAAGAAATGCTAAAGAATAACAACAAAAGTGTGTTCATGTTATCAATGCTACAACAAAGTTAATTAATATTTAAAGTTCAAATATATAGTATACAAATGCTATCAATATGCTATAATTTTTTTTTCCTTTTTTTTGTCTTTTTTTAGTGACCGGTAACGGGATCGCAACCCTCAGTGTTGCGCCCGCACTGCGACTGGCAACGGGATCGCAACCCTCGGTGTTGCGCCCACACCCCGCTCAACCAGTGAGCAGACCGGTCTCTATATGGGATCCGAACCCTCGGCGGGAACGCCGCCATGCTCCCAAGCACCACACTCTACCGAGTGCGCCACCGGGCCGGCCCAATATGCTATAATTTTAAAAGCACTATTTTTATGCTATTTTATTATAAGAAAAAAATGGTTGAACCAGTTTTGTGCCATGTAAACTCGCAGAAAGAGATAAAAGTAGTGAGATTGATAGCAAAATTTTGCCCATGCTAAGTAGTTGACAGAAAAGACTACTTAACGACAATGTATTGTATCCTTGAAATTTGCTAAAAGAATACATCTTAACCGTTCTCACCACACACAAAGAAAGGTAACTATGTGAGATGACGGAAATGTTCACTAGCTTTATTATAGTAATCATTTCACCATGTATACATATATCAAAACACCACTTGTATACCTTAAATATATACAATTTTTATTTGTCCATCATAGCTCAATAAAGCCGGACAAAACGGAAAGAAAATACTAGGTCAGACCATTAAAAGAGTGCTTCAGGCTGTAGCCAAACTTTCCCGAAGATACTACAAAATTACTACCTATTTTGCCAGTTCGTTAGTAGGTTTCTTTTCTAGGAAAGACTAGTTTTAATTAATGGTGCTGTAGTTGATTGTTCCACAGACTTCTACAATCCCAGTTCAAAGTCTTCTGTATAATGGGGTATTTCTGCTACTTCTATCTGGAAGTACAATCTATTCCTCCATCCTCTTAGTTTGGGGCTAACTTTGTGATGCGCTTTAAATAATAGCCTGTGGCGTAAGAAATACTGTGCAACTTTCAGAGTATCAAGAGGCCTCACCACTCTTGCCCTCTTCATCTTGGAATGCTTTCCTAAGGAAGGCCATGAAAGGAAAGCTGTCACTCTTACTGGAAGATTAAAAACCACATGAAGAACTAAGTTATTATAGGTGACATCCAGTAGCAATGACAAGATATGCATGTGACACTGTCATGAATTTTCCAGCCCCCCTGACACCTCAATTAAATGTAGCTGCCCAGCTGAAAATGAATCAGCCAAGGTGAAAATAGCAGAGGAACCACTCAGATAATTCAAAGAATGCAGAGGAACAGTATGTTATCATTACTTTAAAATGAGGTTTTAGAGTGATATTTGTTATAAAGCAGAAATAACTGACAGAGAAACTAGTACCTAAAATTGGGATGCCAATAAAAAAAAAAAAACGCCAAACTTAAAATGGGTATAAAATTTTTTTAAAAAATTATGAAAGATGGGACGTGGGTACTCAGGAAGAACAGTGAGGAAACTTCAATTGAAAGTTGGAGAAAGGAAGACCTACATTTTGTAGTGGTGGAAAAGATTTTAAACACTTGCATGTGGTAAATTGGAAAATAGAAAGTATACTTGTGGCTCTGACTACAAATATTTTCAGGCAGAATGTTGAGAGAGCATTTGCCTTTTTAAAAATCTATTTACTTATTTATTTAAGCTTTGTATGATAAGTACAGAGAAACAGTTTTAAAGAACGAACTGTTCAATACCTAGGGATACAAAGTAGAGTGGGGAAAGGGAAGTGGGGAGGGAGGTCAGGGATAATTGGGTGGGGGACATGGGGTGCAATCACAATTTGTGGTAATGGCATGCTGCCAGTATGGATCTGGCCATCACATCTTGGCACAAGTGGTGACAATTAGCTTTGTACCCCATGAATATTCATAACCAATAAATAAATAAATAAATTGAATTAAATAAAGAAGGAACTGTTCAATTTGCAAGCAAAATTTAGAGAATATATAGAAGGCCCCTTTTTTACTGAAAAATAAAACTGTATCACATCGTTAGTCTTTTCCAGCAAAAGACTTTCAAGGTAAGAATTGGGTTTAGAGTAAAGAGCATTCGATAACATGGCTGTCAGTCAATTAATTAAGACCTCAGGAATATGTAAATAATGCTTCCTTTGAGTTTACAGATTTCACATGAATATCCAGGGAAAAGATAATAAAGGTGGCAGGGGTAAGTAGGAAGAGAATCATACAGTTTCTAAAATTGGTTAAAAAGTAGAAATAACAAAGCCTAATGATTTGTTGGATATTCATTAGACAAATAGTTTATTAATTTAGTTTACTATGATTACTTGATTCCTCTGGTTTTCTGGATTTCAATATGGAAGAAATTCAGAAGAGTCCTCCAAAGTGGCCAAGAAAATTGAAAACCACCTAAAAGCCTGATAAAACAATTTTGCCAGATTACTTTGAAATTGTTTTCACTCTTGACACTGGTATAATTCTTTGGGTTTTTTTTTTTTTTTTCTCTCTTTTGTCTATTGATGTCTGTCTCCTACGGCTTTATACAATGATATAAAAATCCATACAGAGCTGGATATTCTCCAGTCTTGAAGGAGAGTTGTGTTATGTACTCTATTATAGATAAACTAGTTAGATGTTCCTATGCTGATGTATTTTCAAGAGAATTTAAAATCATAAAATTTAAAAAAATAAAATAAATATTGACTTAATCTGAAGACAATAAAATCATCTGGGGCCCAACAGCATATATTTCAGATATCATATATTCCTTTTTATTCTTTTGGCAATTCTGGGATGTCTCAATCTGATAAAAAAAATTATTCTAAATGGAAGCTGGAGACTGGAAGTTAGAAAAATAGAAAGATATAAAGAGGTCAATTAAATAGAAAAATAGAAACAGATGGCACAAGTTTTAGAATACCAACCCTAAAAGGAAAATGTACTGGATTTCCATAGAACCTACAAGGAAGTTGTTAGCATTTCTGTGAAATTATGATTGATTTAAATTACTAAATACAATTTTATAAGGAATGAAAAAATGTAATTCCTGTCATACTGCTGACATAGTATGTCTATAGTATGACTTAAGAACAGTACTTGTCAAGGCATAGTCCCCAAACTGTCAGTATTAGCATCACCTGGGAGGGAACTTATTAGAAATGCAAATTCTTAAGACGCAAATCAAGACTTAATGAACTAGAAGTGCTGAGGGTGGAGCTGAACATTCTGTGTTTTAATAAGCCCTAGTAGTTGATTCTGATCACACTGTATTTGACAACCACTACTCTAGAGACATCACCCTGACTGGTGTACAGGGGAGTTCTCGGTTTCATCTGATAGATTCCAGTGCCGGATCAAATAAGCCATGTGACTTTGAGTGTGCATCTAAGCATCTCTGAACTCTGCATTTTATAATGTAAAAAAAGTAGATTAAATTATCATTAAAGCCCCTTCAACATAAATACATTCTGATTAATTTTATTTTTATATTTTCAAATACAGACACTTGAAGAGTAGTGAGACCCTACATGATCAGCCTCCTCCCCATCAATTGTATTTCCTCTTTGAACATACCCCTTAGCAGTTTCCTGCTCATTCATCCCATTCAACCACACTGGACTACCTCCTGTTTTTCCCATGCCTGTGTATTAACACCTCAGGGTCTTTGCTTTATTTGTCCTGTCTTTCTGGAATGCTTTTCTCTGAGAAAAATTGATGACTATCTTGCCTCCTTCAAATCATTGTTCAAATGTCACCTCCTTAATAAGACTATTCTGCTAACCACCCCATTTAGGCTTTGAGTAATCCTTTGCATCTCCGTCACCCAAGGGAAGTGGGGTGACAAATCCATGGGACACGAAGCAACGCAAAGCAACAAAATGGTGCCCCATGTGAGGACATTCTCCATGGATTGGAGACTGACCTGCCAAGCATTAGAGAGGAATAGGACATGTGATTCATCCTGGCAAGGGAGTCCCTAATAAGGGAGATGCATCCCGTAAGGGAATCACAGGTGGCTTTCAATTAGCAACTGCACACCTGTGGTGGGTCAAAGTTAGGTCTTTTTTAACCCTGGCAATATGTTTTCATTTTCTTTACTGTTAAAATCTGGATAATTCATTAACAAAAGGGGAGACTGAACATACATTACAACTCCAATGTCTCCGTAAAGCAGCAGTCTGTAAGTAACTGAATGGCAGCCTGTAAAACTGTTAGTGGATATTAAACAACCATGTTCTTGATACCTCAAGGAAGGGAGACTTAACTTAAAAATTTGTGAACAAATTGGTCACTGGTTAATTATGAAATTGGTCTCATTAAGGCTTCCCACCTGACAACTAGGAATCTATGTCAAGTTGCTCTGAGACCTATCCAAGACCTTAACAAAAAAGTAAGACATGTTTATGTCACCAAAAGAGGATAAAATTTAATCTTTTCCAGTGACTAATAAAACTTTAAATTGGACAATCTAAAGTAAAAGAAGTTAATATTTCTTTACAGTGTTGGTATTATTTGAGCATATTTTTCTTTCTTATCTGCACAATGCTTCTCTCCTCTCTTAAAAGCAGTGGTTCTTTTCTTAACCGCACGTACTACTCTTTTTCTTTGAAGACTCTGGAGTTTTATGAAGAAAAGCAGCCATGGCACCAACCAGAACCCTTTTGGGTCTACTGCTCTTCTCCTAAAAACCTCAAGAGTCAAATGGTTTCATCTCTGATTGGTGGCTCAGCTCTTGAGCTCAGTAAGCCATTTGAAAAACTAAAACTAACCTAAAATCTACCTGTTTAACTAGATGGTCTCAAATTTTCTGGCATCCACTTGGTCTTCTTAAAAAGACTTCTAAATTCTCTTCTAGTCTCATCTATGTATTTCTTCACAAAATCCTATGGTAGAATTCTATGCTATCTTCTTAAAGGAAGAAAATCTTTTCTGCATCTTCTTGAAAAGGCTTACATACTTTGCTTTACAATGTAAATTTGTTATCTTGCCTTCTTTTAGGCAGGGTGAGCCCTTGCCAATAAGTCTTTTGAAAAAACACATTCTAAACCTGACTGTCCTTTTTACTAGTGAGCTTTTTATTACATCTTGAACAAAACCTATAAGATCCTTGTTTGTTCTTGTGTTTTATGTCTGCATATATGTGTGTGTGAGCTGTATGTCTATATGTTCATGTCTGTTTGTGTAATTGTTTTATGTGCAAGGTACCAAATTGGCTTATAATTAATGTGCACTCATTAAACAAATAAGTATACTTTTCAAGTTCATGTGACTTAAATTTTCTAAAGTTTTGATAAATATATTTTCAAAATTTGATTTAAACCTTTTACCTAAATTTGTCTCTAGGTCATTATGTCTCCTTGTTATCTCAGCTCTGCCTCCTGGCCATGCTGGGAGAGACAATAGCTTTTAGACATAGATAGTGAATACTGCCCTCTGCCTCTCTGGATTCCACATGGCTCCAAATGCCACATGGAAACCTGGGACTGAAATGGCTAGTGAAAAGAAACCTATGCCAAATATTGCCTAGGCCTTAGTTAGCATTTACTGATAAGGGTATAGATCTAATACACCAAGTTTTTGGCTGGAAAACCATAAATATTTATTTGGTAAAAATAGCTAAAACTCAAACTGGGCTTTGAATAATTTGCTCTGATACATGGATGTCTATTTACTAAACTGAATGTATAAAAATGTTCTTATAAACAAACGTTATTGTCTGGGTTTACTAATCAAACAGTACTACATTTGTCTTTGCCAGAGACTTTTAAGTTGTAAATCCGCCAACCCCCCCCCAAAAAAAACCCCTTTTTACATATAATTTTTAGACAAATTAGGCCAATTTAACATTGATTAAAAAAACAAGCATGTAAAAAGGAGGATATTTTTAAAAGGCTATCAATGAGGAGATATGGTTATGGTTGGAGGGGCTAGAGAGAAAGAAAAATAATTTTTATGTAAGAAAGCATCTGGTACAGTGTATTTTTGCCCTAGAGTAAAATGACTGGCTATTTAGAAAGTAGGAAGTATAGGACAAAAAGAGATAAGTTTGTTAAAAGGGTTTTTACAGTAAAAAAAATTAACCAGATTTAAAAACAAATTATGTATGAGTTTTTCTAAAAATTAATGTCAAAAGTATTCTAACACAGGGTTAGAATTTGCTCTCCTGCAATGGAACAATCAGACTTAAAACAAAAAAAACAAAAACAAACAAAAAAAAACCACTTAATTGCTCTTAATACAAAATTATAAAAGGTTTTCTTTGTCCCTTGGTTTAAACTGGTTTAAAAACTTATTTCATGATAAGTTCTTGTGCTCCCTACCTTTGAAGCCCTCTGTCACTTTGGTTTTACTTTTTCTAATAATTTGTGATTTTATTCAGCTAAGTGTTTTAAGCCTTCTGTTATTTAATAAAACTTCCCAAAACCAAATTCTGAAAGCTCAACATTTTAGCTTTAACTTTGAGGAATTCCAAAGGCCCTGGAGTTTCTCAAAGGATATATAAAAGATGTATCAAAACTAATTGGCATATTAAATAAATTAGACTATATGGGAAAGCATTGTCAGTACTGAAGGTGTTATGGGTATGTGTTCCACACTGTTGTAAGGTTATCAAATATCTGTGTCTTGATATAAATGCTATGGGTCATAATCTTGGTTTAATTATAATTTTAAAATGTTATGTCTTCAAATATTTCATGAAAAACCTCTGATAAGTACGGTTTCTGACAATCTTTAAGTTCATAACTTTAAGTAAGCTGAAGTTCTAAAATTCTAATAAAGAAACTGATGGGTTTGTGAAATTGTTCACAAAGGTCAAAACAACAAAAGTTAATTGGTAAACTAATTAAAGAGAATTATGGGTTTTTACAATTTCCTTATTTGAAAACAGTGCTGGTTCTCCTAATGTTTTCCAAATGTAAGAAAACTCTCTCTCTCTGTTAAGCTATCTGTAACTAACAACAGTTTGGTAAAATGTCATTTGTAACAGAGATAAAAGCATTTTTTTCTCCTTATTTGATCCCCCCCAAATTTAGTAACTTTAAGTATTCTTATGATTATTTTGGCAATATGGCTATTTTATAAGTTCAATGAAAATTAACTCTCTCTCTTTATAACAGGATATAATTTAAAACTTTGGTTATAAGATAGCATGTCTCATTTCCAAGTTGCTGATCTCTTTTTATGTTGCCATAAATTTAGCCAAACTACTGCTTCATCCTGCTGTTCATCTTTCCCCCTGATGTGGGGCAAAACACAACCTGGAAAACAGCCTTCCCAGCAACGTGGGACAGATCACTGAAAGAAAGTGAGCCGAGATGCTTCTTTCTATCATCACCTGGGAAAGAGCCTTCCTAACACCGAGAGATTTATACAAAGAAAAGTGAGACCTTTTCAATCCAGATATTGATCATCAATGCTTTTATGAGGTATGCCTTGGTCATAAAGGGGGAAATAACGTCTTCTCTACAAAAGCAATTCTCTAAATTTTCCTAGCCTTAAAGAGGGTGTTTGTAACTTGGATGAGACATCCTATTCTTAAGCAAAAAACTTGTAATTGATCAAAGATTTGACAAAGGACTAGATGCTTTGAAAAGAGTAATGTCCTGGACAGTTTGAACATTAACAAACTCTCTGAACTCAGAATCAACTATTATGTGGAGTTGAGACCTTCTGGAGTCTCAACAATTATTAATTACACCCAGTTCATAGCACCTAGAGTGATACCTCCGCAGCCGCCCTGAGAGACAATGAAATCATCAGTCCTCATCTGAAGTAAATTAAAAGGACTTGCCATGCTAATTGATACTAACTTTGCTTTAACAAAATGCTTTCTGTCTTAACTGTGCCAACCTGATCTATAGCTTTTGCTTTTTCTTTTAAATAAATAAAACGGGGGAGATGTTGAATATACTATAAAGCATATGTTACTTCACAGGGCCTGGTTTTCCCAAGTCTTGCAGCTTTAAATATTGACCTTGCAAGGACAGGAAATTTTCCTCAGGCTATAAGTCTCTGGTGTAAGATAAAGAACTGTGGCACAACAGGTTGCTGGCTCAAAGACAGACTAGTTACTGATTGTTATGTAAAGATACTGAAAAATTGTATAAGCAGGAATGTTTGCTAAGATCCAGCTTGTGTTGATAGGACCACTTAATTGCCTTACTGGAATGTCATCTGGCTTGTTTCACTGAAAGTTCCAGCCTATATTGTTAAACTATAACCCCACCCTTATTCTCTTCCTGGTCTGGAAAATAAATGCAGGAAGAGGATCCCAATTTGGGGTTAATTTCCCAAAGAAGGGCCTCTCACTTGAGGATTCCAGCAGGAGATTAACCACTTCAGGGCCTCTCACTGCTCAGAAGAGATGGGCTTTGAGTAATCCTTTGTGTCTCCATCACCCAGGGGAAGTCGGGTGACAAATCCGTGGGGGGCAAAGCAACACCAAGCAACAGATGATGAATTATTTAATTCAACTATATGTAGGCCTCAAGGATAGAGGTTTATGCAGTACTTCACTTAATAAAGTATTAGCACCCATTGATCTTTCAGGATTATAGGATAATGTATTAAATGCTAAGGAACAATGAACAGTGCTATGTAAATGATTCCAAGGCATGCAAAACTGACAGATTTCTTATATTTTCCTATTACTTTTCCTTTCCTTCTTTTATTTCTTCCTTCCTTCCTTTTTTTCTTCATAGAATACTTGTTGATTGTGTTCTGTGTTATTCTCATCATGTGCTATATGCTTTTAAGTGAGAGGTGATCAAACAGACATAGACCCTGTTCAGATGCAGCTACAATATACAGATGTATACCCTGTACAAATGCTGTGCAGTTATAAAGACATGTATCAACAAATTAATATATAAAATATAATTATACTTTGTGATATTCCCAAGGGAAAAAATGGGGAACAATAATTGAAACTAAAAGGGAGGTAGCTACTTAGAAACACTTGAAAAGAAAAGCTCTTTGAGGAGATGTGTTTGTTTCCTAGGGCCACCATGACAACGCACAACTAATACATAACTAATTACATGGGAAATGGCTCTATGTCCAAACAAGGTCACATTCTGAGGTTCTAGGGACTAGAACTTCAACATATGAATGGTGGATGGGGAGGCACAATTCAACCAATATCAGGAGATGAAAATTAGCCTGAGTCTCTCTAATTAAGATACAAGTGTTCCCCTGAACTCATCAATGAATCTAGACTCCAGCAAGAAAGATCTTACTCTGGGCTTTGAACTTTAAGCAGCCCAAACTCAGGACCCTGTCTGGCATTACCTATTCCTACATTGTAAGAAAACCACATGGCTAAAAGAATGTGCCCACCCAGGAACCATGCCACTCTTTCTCAACCATGCTCTGGGTACCTGTATTTCTCTGGTCATATGGCCTCAGACTTGCTCCAAAACTTGCAGGAGAATCATCTTCAAGGCTCATCCTCCTGAGAGCAAATAAGACCTTGCTAGTCATGAGAAGTGGAAAACCTATATTCTTCAGAAAGAAAAGGAAGTTGTAAAAGTGAAAGAGGATGGGAAGGACATTGCATCTCTTTGCCATCAGGTGAAACTCCAAGAACGTAAAAAATCCTAAATTAAAATTTGTCCTTCCAGAAGGTTTTGAAGCTATATTTGTCAAGATTGGAGGAAAGTTGTATTATGTAACAGGTTTTCCTTTTCTTAAGCTTGATTTACAACTTTTAAATTTCAGACAAATGCTACCTGGGCATCTTTTGTTAAAATTTTCCTTTATGATGGTTGATATTAGAATGCATTTGATTGCAATTAAAAATAACACAGTAGAAGGAGAGCTTTATCATTTAAGGTAGGAGACAGCATTACAAACCATGCTACAAATCCAGACTACCATTTGTTTTTGTAAATAAAGTTTTTTCGAACTCAATCAAGCCAATTCATTTACGTATGGCTTAAAACTGGTTCTATGTTACACTGGCAGAGTTGAATGGTTGCAACGGAGGTTTTATGGTTCAAAAAGCCTGAAATATTTACTCTCTAGCCCTCTACAAGGAAAGTTTTCCAACATTTTGTTTGTGACAGAGGAGATAACCAAAAGAGCAAATTACATAGAAAATGAGAAAGGGTGATTGCAAAACACAAGTGTAATGATAAGACTAGGCAAACTCTTCATCACTCAAAGTAAATGGAGAAAAAAGAGTGGGCTACATTAGGTTTATGGATTTAATGGTGGGAAAATAGTCCCTGCATGCTATATAGCAAACACATGCGCACACACACACACACACACACACACACACACACACACACACACACACACACACACACACACACACACACACACACACACACACACACACACACGTACGTGTATCCACCTTTGCTAGGGGGTGGGAGAAAAATGGGAATGAGAAAAATTAATCTTTATGCCTCCTCTGTTTATATTCCTTGTATTGATCTTACTCTTTTCAAAGATTTCTAACATTAACAAGTCTTTCTCTGCAATTATTCATCAGTTTCTCAGGTTGTTTAATAGAAAGTACCATCAATAGTTACTCTTGGAATTAAATACTCATATAGACACTATTTATATGCATATTTAAGAAGATTCTGAAAGATTTAAATATACAAATACAAATTCAAGTTTGAGATTTTTTATAAAGATATTTTATGAGTTTTTTGGTTGCTTATTTTTTGTAAATGAACCCATATAACAAGTTTTTTTAATGGTACTTATCACACAATATTATGATTGTATATCTATTTTTCTGTTCCTGGTACTAGGATAGAAATTCCATGAGGCAGAGGACCCTGATCATATTTATCATTATTTCTAATATCTAACAAAACTTTTTTCAGGGAGTGGATGCTCTATGAATGTTTATCATTTAATTAATAATATATAGCAAATGAATGACAGTACTTCAAAGACATATTAGATATCAAACATACATGTATGTCTTACGTGTAAATTCACATATGTGTGAGTTTTAGTGGATGGTCTATCTGTCAAAGTTTAGATTTATCAACACCGTTTTATTCTGGTATGTGTAGTTTATTGACAGATGACAACTGTAATCTATAGCCTTGCAAAGTACAAAACTTACAAAAAGGCAGAAGGGAGAGTTTAATCTCATCAATTCTTTGTTTGCCTTTAACAGATTGTTAGCAAAAAACATTCACTTAGTATACCAGAATAAACTTTTTAAAAAAACACAACTTTTTCAAATTGCCATAATATCATTTCTCTGATACTGAATTGGGTAATAAAGCAATAGATATGTGAAAACACTGTTTTGCAGAAGAATCAAATCTGCTAAATTTAGGGAAGAATATGCAATTTATCTGGCAAAAAATGATCTATTTTAAGGTTGTCAGTATAATATTTACTTTTATGTGAAATAATTTGCAAATATTTTATGAAAGGGTATCATTATTTAAAAGTCTTTAAAAAGAATATATAGATGGCTTGCAAAATCCACTGACAATGATCTGAATATCAAAATGACAGAATTTGGGCTGGCCCGGTGGCGCACTCGATAGAGTGCGGCACTTGGGAGCACGGTGGCACTCCCGCCGAGGGTTCGGATCCCATATAGAGACCGGTCTGCTCACCGGTTGAGCACGGTGCGGGCGCGACAACGAGGGTTGCGATCCCGTTACCGGTCACGAAAAAAGACAAAAAGGAAAAAAAAAATGACAGAATTTGATTTAACCTGGGAAAATATCTTAATTTTAATAGTTGGCTCAAACTTGGTGTACCAATTTTCCAAAATTATACATAAAACATTACACGTTGACTTAAACATACTTAATTCTTCCCAAGGGTTCTGGAAAGATTATCAAAACATAAATTCTTATAACTAAATTTTAAATGGGGCTTTACATTTGGGACCATAGAGGACATTTGCCGATACTTCTGAAATTTTAAGTTCAGACTTCATTTTGTTTTGGCCAAATTAAATCTCAATCAATGTACCAGAACCCAGTGTCTTGTCTCACTATTTTTGTATAAATTATTTTCCCTCAATTTAGTGAAACGAAAATCTATCATGCTTTATACAGAACATTATTCAGTCCAAGTAATCATTGAAGTTTATTATTTGAATAGCACATTACAAATTCCTTCCACTGTTTAATTTGTGAGGACCCTATGTTGAGGATATTTTACAATAAAGAGAATGTGCTTCAGAGGAACTATGTGACTTAGTCTGCTCTAGAAGATAATATAAATAGGAGTGTAGGGACCTAAGTATGTATTGTATGTAACCAAACCCAGTGTGTTTTTCTTCTACTGCAACATGCAAGTGCTTGCAAGTTGGAAGAAGGGTTAAGACAATTCCAAGTGCTGTTTTTCAATGAAGAGGTAAAAAAATGCCATAAAGGGCATGCAAAAAAAAAAAATGTGATGAAGAGAGATCGTATCTGATTAAAGACAGCAGGAAATATTTCACTTTGGTGGGGGGAGAAATCAATGTTGTTCTTCATGCACAATTAATAAAAGCTTTCAGTCTGAAAATTTTAATTACAGTTAATACTAGCAGGTCTATTTGCCTAGTAACTATAATATTAATTATGTAAATAGAGGCATTTTAGACCAGATAATCTTAAAGCGTCAAATAAGGGGAAGATTCTTTTTTACCTATGAGTCCTACAGGAGATATATAAACTACTCATCCAACAATGACCTCATGAAGGATACATTGTGAGTAAACACCAAACTATATATTCCTCAGGAGAACCCAACACTGCCATTCATTGACACAGCTGAAGGCAAGTCAGTTTACTCCTCTAGACCTCAATTTTGTTATCTTCAAATAATTGAGGCTTGGGACAGATTAGTAGCCTTTACATTTTCCTTTTTTTGGCAAAACTTAAAGAAAACTCAAGTATGTGAGATCAGTAAAACCTTTTGTGGCTCTGGTTAAAGGAGGGTTGAAGGCTATTTCAGATACCTCTAAGTACTACTTAGACCTTCTCGGTCTCACCTGTCTCTTGATTCAGTTTTCCTGGTCACTAGTTTTACATGAGTTGCCATCATCCTTATGCAGACTCACTGGACAATGTTTACCCTCAACTCACTCTACGAGTCTCTTGTCTCTAGTTCTGGGGCTTCCCTTTCAACACAAAGTCAAGAACAAAGAACACCCATGGGGCAGAACTTTGGTCTATTGGATATGGAAGCCACTGGTCAATTATCCTCTCTTCCTTCTCTTGGGGGATATGTGCATAGAGAAGTCATTTAAATAGCCTTTCAGGAGATGATTTTATGAAAAGGAGAAAGCAGTTGCTTTTGGTATTAGGCAATAGCCAGTTAAGCAATATAACCCCACATTAGGTCTCTCTCTCCTTCCCTAATTCACTCCAACTTTCTCTTGCTTCTGCTCCCAGGGATTGTAGCCTCTATTAGTGCACATAAGTCTTTGGCTTCAGATTTTATTTTCAGGGGAACTCAGGCTAAGAAAGAATTTGAACCATTTTACAAGTTCATATTATAGATCTTTAACAACCCTATAGGAGCGAACAAGTCTTGAACCAATCTTTACTAACATGCCATAGTTAACAACTTACAAACAAACTAATATACTATATAATTCACTTGTATTGTTCATCTTTTTAGTCTCTCTCCCTCCACTAGAAGATAAATTCTATGAAACCAGGGAACTGTGTTTGTTTTATTCACTGCTGTACTTTCAGTGACATTAACTGTTCTCATTTTTAGGTGTTCAGTATAAATTTGACAGGATCAATGAGGACATAGCACATATTCTCTTATTATGAACTCTATGTCTAAATATATGATTTAATCAAGAGAGAAACCCAAGCACAAATGTTAGGTTTCACACAGATCAATGTCAGAGGGTGAAAAATGATTAGAACATGTCTTCAGAACTGGTCACCCTCAAGCTAATTACTAAATGTTATTTTAAACAGTTCATTATTTTCAATCCTGAGGGGAAAATGATTCTTATTTCTTTTCCTTTTATTTTTCAATTAAAACATAAAAATGAAAAATGTTCAAACTTATAAATAGATTTATTTTATGCTGTCAAGCTACGGACATATATGCTACTAGTAATAGGACATTTGAAAAATAAATCAGTTTAACTGAATACTCCCCTGAGTGTTTCTAAATGACCAATTTTATGTTTACAGGTCAAAATATTAAATAATATGTTGTGGCCATATTTGTGAGGTTAGAATAATTTAGAACCAAAAATAAAACTTGAATTTTATAACAAACTATTTTAAAAAGTACTTAATTGATTGCAAACTGCCTTGGTATTGTTGTATGATTAATCCTAAGGGAGTATGATATCTGTGGGAAAATAATGAAGGTAAAATGCACTTAATAGAATGCTTTAAACAATTTGTCCTCATCCAATTGATTTTTAGGCATTCAATTAAAGTTTTACTTTATGCTTTTTGGTAATTAAATGTTTAAATATGTTAAATTGTAAATTGCTCTTAATAAAAATGTGTTGATTGATAGAGTCATTCAGTAAATTCTTCGCAGAATCCCTATGTTATGTCAAGCAACGGATCTCTTTCCTCAAGGAACCCATTTAGAGAAACAGACAACTGCAGTTAATGCACACTCAGACTATTAGGGCAATCAAATGGAAGGGTAATTACATAGGGAAAAAGCATTTATTACTGTTTCTCGAATACTCTGTGGTTGTATCATCTCATTGGATGTTACTCACCATTTCATTTAGAGTAAAAGCCAAAGTCCTTTAATAGCCTACAGGGCACTATCATCCGGGTCCTCCTTATGTCTTGAATCTTATTTTCAATAACTCTCCTTGTTCCTTCTGATAGCAATACTAATCTTCTGATTGTTCTTCAAACATACTAGCCCTTCTCCCACTCTAAGACCTTTGCACTGGCCTTTCTCCTAAAGAGCCACATTGCTCTCCCATGCCCCCCCCCCAACACACACACACACATCCCACAAGCATTTGCTGAAGTACTAGCTCCGCAGGAGACCTGTCCTGACCCACCCTATTTAAAATTAAACCAGCCTTACACACTTTCTGGTACTCTCCCGTTCCCTTCCTTGCTTTCTATCTGTTATATTTACCTTCTAACATATTGTGTATTTCATTTATATATTTTATTTGTTGTCTTTCTACCCCCAATATAATCTAAACTCTATGAAGCCAGCAGATTTTCCTGCTTTTTTTGTCTCCTTTGTTTCCTGACATGTCCCCAATGTCTCTAAATGTGCCTAGCACAAAAGAGATGCTCAGTGAACATTCATTGGATAAATAAATGTGTGAATGCTAATAATATGAACTCAAAAGTTTTCGTTGAATGAACAATAAATTAAAAACCACAAAGACTTCTGAGCTGGGTTTGGAGTTAAAAGTCTTCTAACAACAAAGAAATAAAACCCTGGGCAATGTTATGACAGGAGCCACCAGAGCTAAGGGGGAGGATTACATGATAAGGTCTTTGCCTATAACTGCAGCAGTGCAGAGGTTGGCTCTGAGAGGACTTCAGAGTTCAGAGTTCGAAGGCAGGAAGTGCAGAGGCAGGAAGACCAGTTATAACAAGGTGTTGAGTATGATGTCCTGAAACAATACAGCATCGGTGGGGAAGGTTTGAACAATTGAAAGCATCTGTGTGAAACCATGCTCGCACACAGCTTTACCTAGGCAGAACTTGATCCCTTCTTGCAGCCCATGCTGCTGAGAATTTGAGGAGCAATGGACAGTCTTATGGACCAGGAAGAAGAACTCTCTGTGGAATGCTAGATGCCTTTATGATAAAAATAATCTTGAAATAGGCAGAAATTAATATTATTTTTAGCAGACCTACAGATTCTTATTCATTGCCAAACAGAGCAATTTCAGCAGTGTTAATAGAGTCCATACCAGAGAGGGAGATCTTTATTTATTAAGTAATGAACAGTGAAGAATGGGCCTTTCCTCTTTCATTACTGAGGAAATTTTGCAAAGCAGGACCAGAGATATCAGAGTCCTAACTACAATATAATCTCATTCAGTCATACTTTTGCTTTTCTCCAGGATGAGAAAGAGTATAGGAGAACAGGAAAATGTCAAGCAATGAAAAATCTAAGACATAAACAAATCGTTCCTCTGAAAAGCTTCTTTACTTGGGCATTTTACATTCTGAGGTTTAGAGCTATGATGACTTAAAAGCTCTGTAAAAGAAGATACCATTGGCCCGGTGGCTCACTCGGGAGCGTGCAGCGCTGGTAGCGCTGAGGCCATGGGTTCGGATCCTGTATTAGGGATGGCCGGTGTGCTCACTGGCTGAGCGTGGTGCGGACAACATCGAGCCTGGGGTTATGATCCCCTTACCAGTCAAAAAAAAAAAAAAAAGATACCTTCATATTCCTGCTTTATTTGAAGCTCATACATTATTGCCAATATCTTGAGTGCGATTTCCAGTGTGTAGGTATCACTGACGTAAACATCAACTGTGATTGGATGTTTTCAGTCACAATTTAAGAGTAAGGGAAGATAAAGCTGAATATTTTCATAAATTAGAACAAGGGAGGAGTTTGAGTTTCCATATCTCCAAAAGCCAGAAGAACCGATCCAGATTTCTTCCATCTAGGTGGAGTTTCACAGCCTGGGCAAATGACTGCATGCCCACTGTGACAGCTCCCAAGGGCACTTGTAGTCATTAAATAAGAATTCTCTAAAATGCGATCTACAGTTAACTAAATCTGAAAAAAGCCTCATTTTCCATCTCCCTTTGGAGATTTTTGACATACATTAAACAGTAAAGTTTCTGAGAAGTCATATGGGAGAAAACCAAACAAAAATAAACGAATTGACCTTAATTTCTTTACATTTGCTTAACTGAGGTTTTCCAAATTTACTTGACATTGGAACCCTTTTTTTCACATAACATATTGCCTTCTTCAAGAAACGTGGGAAAATTATGCCAGGGATCATTATCTGGAGCCAAATTGTGTCATCTTTATCTTTGCATTTATAACAAAATATACATTTGTGGCATGAATATGTACATATGAATAGACATTTTCTCATATATCTCATTTACAATTAGTAAACTGTGTAGTGAATATTAGATAAACATTCTCTTAAGACCTTTTTTTGTTTCCTTTCATGCTCCTTTTTTCTTCTTTCTTCCAGATATGAATTTTTTTTAATGGCTACCAGTTTCCAGAGAGAATGCAAGTCATAAAACATTTAATTTTTTGTTTTATAGATAAAGTTATACTTAATCATTTTGAGGAATTTAGAAGAAAAGTGATTAAAAATGTCAGTAATCTGAAAAAAATGATTAGAAATCAGAGTACCAGTGCTGAGTAAGACAAATTGCTGCCCCCTTAGTATTTGCAACTTAAATAATAAAATAATAATAAATGACACAGTTTAGATACAAATATATATACACATATATAAATGTCTATACAAATACAGAAATATTTTATTATCCTCAAAGTTATTTACATGAATTATCAGATTTAATCATCATGACAACTCTAAGAGGTGTGTATGTTTTACAAACTGTAAAACCAAGGCATAAAGAGGTTATATTAACTTGACATTGCTCACATACTAGGAAAGAAAATAAGGTACATGAATAATTTGTGTGACCATACTTAATGGAGTGGCTGGAAAAATCCAGTTTATTCCTGCTTTCCTGCCACAATAATCATCTTTTTTTATTGCTAATGTGCTCACTTTAGACAAGAATTTATGTAGTCAGTTATACTTTACAACTAACATTTATTGGAGTATAAGGTGAGGATCATTGAATATTGCAATGAGTAAATAAGATTTCAGAGAGATTCTTTTCTAATCCTCTGGAATCTCAGAGAGCATGCCGTGTTTTCTCAAAACCAAAATATCCACTCTAGATCTATACTAGAGAAACTTGGGGCCCTCAAACATAGTGTTTATCTGAATTAGAAGTAATTTTTACTACTGAAATTCCTGCTGAGATTATGTGTGTGTGTGTGTGCCTAACATTCCCCTACAGAGGCTAATCGGAAACTTATTTGTTTTATTAATTGGAAAAAATTAAGTAATTTTAGCCTTCTCTCTGAGATTATTGCAGCCAAAGTAAGACAATTTCCTTGATATATAAACACTTGATTTTAAATATTTTAGGTATCTTTAATTAAAACGGAATGTCAATTCTACTACACCTTCTCAGAGCATAGGGAAAAATGTTACAGAATGATGTACTGCTCTAAAATACCTTATATATAAGCTTTACAGAAAGAACTTTCTCAAGGCAAGTGTGAATTCACACTTAACTAGTAATAAAATGTTTTTATGTATTTAATTATTTGGACTTTCTAGGCCAATGCTGAACAATAACATATTTTTATGGGAAATTCCACCCTATGTATCCTTTAAGTTTCTTAGGTATTGATAGGTGACCCTGTGAGTCATAATCAAGGTTCTGTTCACTTGAAATCAGATGCCAGAAATTTGCTCAGATGTACTAGCTGGGTAGTGTGAAATAAAATATTTTTTAATAAATAAAAGTCAATTTAATAGGTGCAGGCAAACTGTAGTAGAAGTGGCTCTTAACCAATCATTCCCGCCAACAGCTGACTTACCTCTCTCCTCTCCTCTCTTTTCTACCATGCAGTGTGAAAGTGTGATCAACTGCACAGCCATTTCCTCACCTTCCACTGAACCCTGTACTCATGTCTTCTGCCCCCAACACTTTCCTGAATTTGGTCTCACTAAAAACACCAGTGACTTTCACATCATTACATCTGTCAGAAGTATATTAATTCCCACATGAATTTGTCTCGGCAGTATACAGCACAAATACTTACTTCTTAAAACACTCTCTTCATTTCTATGATGTAGACTTTTCTTATTTTCCTTTTGTTCTGGCAGGTTCATCTGTACTTTTTTCTTATCCAAGCTTATACCATTAGCATCTTCCTTAGGTCATTTCATATACTCCAAGGCTTCAAATATTACCTATAAGCAAATGACTCCCAACTTTATATGCCTACTGGTTGTTGGTACATATTTATTGAATATGTGCATTTACAAGGTATACAGTGGTGAAAAGATAATAAGACTGTTGCCTTTATATTTAATGAAAGGAAAACATTACATCAAAAAAACTGCATATAAAAATATAACCACAATGATAAGGTTATGAATGAAATTATAGCTTACTATAAAATAGTAGAACAGAACGTTGTACTATCTTTGCAACCATTCTGTAAATATAAAATTATTTCAGGATAAAAAGTTTAAAAAAATGGACAGGTAAGCAGTCTAATGTTCTGATAAACTGTATTGTCAAACAGTATTATAATTATGAATTAAACCTTCCAGCTAAATTGGTGAGTATTTAGGTTAGATAAATAGGTTATTAATAGCTGTTTTAGAATAAAAGAATAAGTGATAGGTTAATGTTTCAGAATAATGTTGGCTATATGAACTGTTAAGTCTAGCAATAAACAAACATTTTTACCCCCCCTCCAAAAAAAAAATATAACAGGATCTTCACTTATGTTTGAATATCAGAGAAGGAATCCCAGAAGCAAATTTCTAGCCGAGACATTAATGTGAATTTCAACACACCCATAAGTAAATTATCTTTCCTATCCTAATTTGATCCTCCCCTGTTGTTCTCTAATTTAGTGAATAGCACTTACAACTTTCCAAAAGTTACTTTGAAGAAGAGATTTTGACATTGAGCTTTTTTCTCACCTCTTATATCCCATTAATCAAAAATATCATCCTTTCAATTACTGGAACTAACCATTTCTCTCCAGACTGAGTCTCCCAATATTAGTTTAAGCCGCAATATTCTCTTCTGGTTTTCTGGGAAAAAAAAAAAAAAAAAAAAAAGCAAAAACACTATGTCTTGAGGGTTTGAAATAAAATCCCAAACTAGGTTTTAAGATATAACAAGATTAATTTTACAAATACAATTCTGATTATGGCATGCTTAACATTATTTATGGCTTCCCAATAACTTTTAAAATCCCTACCCTAGCCTTCAGATCTCCATGCATTTGGGTATCCTACTCACCATTTTAGTCTTAGGCTTATCCTATACAACTTTCTTGAACACACTTTATATTTTTATTCACTCTGCACTTTAATTATTTTCCTGAACTTGCCTTACTCTTTTATATTGTATGTAGTTCATATAGTTGCTTTCTCTGCCTAAAAATCTGGAATCATTCCTCCTTTTTTTCTTTTCCCATCTTTGTATTTCTCATGTTTCAAATTATATTGACACTCACTAGAAGCTATCCCTCACTCACCTCAACCTTAATGTTCTCAGGTCAGAAATCTCTATTATAAGCTTTTGTAGCACTCTCTATTTTTCTCATCATTGGTATAATTCGCAATTACATTAAATTAATTCATTGATTAATTTATCTGATAACATTACTTGTTAAAAACAGATTTAAGCCTTGGGAGGATAAAACTAGTATATAACTTCTTCATCATTTTATCCCCAAACAGCTATTAGAGATGGTAAAGCTCCAAACCTTCTTATTCACCACCAGAAGAATAATATGGGATGGCACTAGGTGTACAAGTCCACCTGAAATTTTTGTAAGGCAGTTCAGACAAGTAGAAAGTACATTCTGGATAACAGATAATAGACCTGGAAAACAATAAGTACTAAGAGTCAATAGGAATTCCAAAGATAAATGTGCAATAGCAAATTACGTGGTAACTGAGACATAAGTAGTTGGCATACATCAGTGTTAAATAATAATTGGAAATATTAGCAAGCAGGATAAACAATTACAGATGTTTTGAATAGATAGCAGGGTACTATCAACTGGGCTCTGTTTCTGCACAGAAAGGTAGCTCCTGAGGAAACTAACAAATTTCTAGTAATTAAGCCAGGGGCTAGGGCAAAAATAGGAAAAGACATAAAGAAGTTGATTATAAAATAGAAGCCCAAGATGGCAACAAGGAATTTAAACAGAGATTCACTTACCAATCAACGATCCCACAGTAGGTAATAGAGGAGCAACAGAAATGAAATGAAGCTAAATGCCAACATACTGAGTTTAAGGGAATTATACCCTACTTCCAAATATCTGGGACCGGGGAAGGGATATCTATTTTCTAGATTTCCATAGACCCAGTATGAAATGAGGGTTAAACTTGGTTGATATGAATTGTATTTCAGTGAGCTCAAATGCGTGGGAATCACTGAAAAATAAATAAATAAATAAATAAATAAATGTCATCTAGATATAAAGCTAACCATCCAAAGAGGTTCCACTCTTGGAGGAAGCCTGAATAACACAACTGGGGGAAAGGAATATCAAGAGCAATAAGAATTGATTGATCAGACGACCAAATTGGAAGGGCAGAATAGAAAGGAAGTTGTTAAACAAAGTTGTGTGTGTGTGTGTGTGTGTGTGTGTGTGTGTGTGTGTGTGTGTGTGTGTGTGTGTGTGTGTGTGTGTGTGTGTGTGTGTGTGTGTGTGTGTGTGTGTGTGTATTCAACCTAAAACTTTTCTCCACATTCCAGATTAACATACCCATCTTTCTACCTAACATCTCACTTAAATATCTAATACACATCTCTAATTCCACATGTCTTAAACTGAAATTTTTGAAATCCCTTTCTTCCTTTCCAAATCCTCTCCTGAAATCCTTCCAATCTTATCCAACAGAAACTTCAAATTTTGCTTTATTTTTTTCTCACACCCATGACCAATCCATCAGGAAATTTTATGGGGTCTAATTTCAAACTATATACAGAGTCCAAGTACTTCTCACTGCTGCTGCTTTTACCATCTGGTCCTGAGTACTATTATCTCTTGTCTTTGTTGATATCTCAGCTTTTACCATTGATTCTCATGTGTATATTCTTAATGTAATAGCCAGAGTTAATCTTTTATAATGAAAATAACACCATGTCACTTTTTTTTCAAAATCTTTGCAATGGCTACTTTTTTTATTCACAGTAAATGCCAGAATCTTTGTTGGAAGACAATTTTCCAAGGGTCTCCTGCTTGCATAGTAAACATCCTTGGAAGACAGAGATAGTGTCTCCCTCTAGGGTGCAGGGAAGATTTGTTTCCAGAACAAGACAATAATGTTAATGATGTCTCCTTTCCAGGCAAACATTGGTTAAGTTTGCTAGCTGCCCCCTTATCTAATTGGGAGTTGTGATGGTTAATTTTATATGTCAACTTCACAGGGCCATGGGGTGCCCAGAAATTATTTAAATATTATAAGGACATAGGGATGTTTCCAGATGAGATTAGCATTGATCAACAGATTAAATAAAGCAGACTGCCCTCCTCATTGTGATTGGGTATCATTGAATCTGTTGAGGGCCTGAATAGAACAAAAAAGTGGAGGAAGGAAAAATTTGCTGTCTGCATTGGTTTGCTTTTACCCTCATACAAGGACCACCAACACTCTGGTTCTCAGGCCTGAAACACACCACCAGCTTTCCTGTATCTCCAGCTTTTAGAAGGCAGATTGTGAGCTTTCTCAGCCTCCATAATCATGTGACCCAATTCCTTATAACAAATCTCTTTATATATATTGTCATAAATATATATAAAATCGTAGTTTATACATAAAATTATATATGGTAATATATATGTAAAACCATATGTACACACACACATAAATAGGATATAAGTGTGTGTGTGTGTATGTATGTATATGTCCTCTTGGTCCTGTTTCTCTGGGGAATCATGACCAATGCAAAGGTTTCCTGAGTTCAGGAATCCTCAGCTATAGCTACTATGCTACTGTATTTGTGGTATCCTCCTGGGCCACTTTACATTTCATCCCCCACCCCCCGGGACTTGGGGGCCATAAGACACAAGTATGTTCTTGAAGCTCATGCTGTCTGCTTTGCTGTGAGTAATAAGGTCCATCTTCTCTGACCCAGAGCTCTCATGTGTTCTGTCGATATCTATGAAACTGAGGCAGGCTCTCTTGTTAGCTTCTAAATTAGGTAAAATATTAACCCTTAACAGTTCTTACAATTACCTACAGCCATTCATGAATTGGTCCATTGATTTTCTGGTGGATGATGTCCTACTATCATTCCCATCACTTACTCAGTTCCAGCCACACTGTCGCTTTGCTTTCTCTAGAGTACTCACAATCCCACCTCAGGACCTTTACAGTAGCTGTTCTTTCTTGGAAAGCTCTTTTCTCACACATACCCTTGGCACTAAATAAATTGTCATTGAATGAATGAAAAATTGGCATCAGGTGACTCAAGAAACACTGAGGAAATGTATAATCTAAAGACTGAGTCATTGTTAATCTCATTAACGTTGTAGAGTTTTTCTTACTTGACTTGGAGGATTTCTCCCAGCAGGGAGCATGTTCTTTAGACCCTACAGCCACTTTTCTGGGCTAGTTTACATGAGGGTCATGTAAAAGTATCCCTGGAAAGAGGAAAGAAACACAGGTTGAGAATGAGGAAAGGTGAGAAACATCAGCTTATTGTAAAGAAAACACAATTGCAAAATATTTCCTCTCAAAATTTCAGATTACTTTATTGAATTAAAAGTGCTAACTTCAAAAGACAAGTTAATAACACAGCCTTATTGTTATCATTATCAGAGGAATCTTTTAAATCACTTCAACACTTTTTAGAGCAGTCTTTAAAAGACTTCTGTATAAAGAAACCTAATTATCTCTGCATTTTTTAATTTTTTACCCAACGAAAGTTTTCTTAAATTAACTTCTTTAGATCTTGAGACCTGAAATTCAAACTCTTCCTTTGAATTTGATGTGGTCCTTTTGGCCAATGTGCAAAGGGGCTAATGAGGACTTTGACAAAGATATTCTTAAAATGGACAGTGCTTATTAGATGTCTGCATATTAATCAACATTAAAGCAATAGTGAAGACCCTCTTTCAGGCGCATGTGTTCTGTAAAAAACTTATGAAAAGTACTGCAATTAGACCAGAAAATACCAATTAGGGGTAATAAAGAGAGAACTGAATCTGATTTCTCAAAGAAAATAGTGACAAAAGAAGAATCTATTATGGAAAAAAAAAAAAAGCTTTGGAATGGAACTCACGAAAGTAACTAAGGGAACAAGAAGGAATAATAATCAGGGAAGGAAAACTCTGAAACAATTGAACATTTCTTGGGACTCAGAAAAAATTTACGAGGCCAACTCTTAAATAAAAATGTACAATTCTTTATGTTTGAAAAGTCCTATAGCACTCTTTACCTTTTCAACATGATTATGTGTAATAATGACCAAGCACATATACACTTGCTGGAACCTCAGGGACAGTGAAAACTGAAACTTGTTTTTGTTATAACTGCACTATACTCATTAAAATAAGCTCTCTAGGAATAATATAATTGTAAAATATATTTTTAAGTCTTTGAGATGTTAACCGTAGCTAGGAATAGGTCTAAACATGTTTTGATGGAAGCATCTTAAACCAAAGTTTTGTTTTCCTAGTATCCTAAAGTATCTGCTCACATGATACGTTAAACCAATTGCAAAAAAAACATTTTATTTTTAGTTTGACAACAGTTTGTCAATAGCTGGTTTGAAGAGCTGTGACTTAGTATGTGATCTGTTAAAATGAGATTGTGGTAAAGAAAGAGCAATATTTCACCGCACCCTTTAAAGGAAGAGCATTCTGTCCAGCTCTGGAGTGAGGTCAGAAGACTGTTTCTGGTTGTCAGCTCCTTCAGAGTTTGCCTCAGTAGCAGGAAAATGAATGACGAATCCAAGGGCAACCCACAGCTGTGCTTGTGTGAGACAGTGAGGGGAGGAAAGGTTTGCAAACTCTTTCTGTAAGGGACAAATGGTGAATGTTTTAGGTGACATAGGCTATAACGTTTCTGCCACAATTACTCAGCTTTCTACAAAAAAGCAGCCAAAGATAACATATAATAAATGAGCCTGGCTGTGTTCCAATGAAACTGTATTTATGGACATTGAAATTTGAATTTTATATAATTTTTACATCACAAAATATTCTACTTTTGGCTTTTTTTCAACCATTTCAAAATCTAACAAACATTCTTAATTCACAGTATAAATAGGTGGCAGGCTGAGCACAGTTTGGGGACCTCCGATATACACCTTGTTCACTTCGGCCTGTTGTTGGACAACATCACGGTCAATCCTTGCTGCAGAGCTCCGGAGAAAGTTGTCTGAGGGTTTGCTGGACCTGTGATGAACTTTGTCTTCTTCCTCCACTCAATCTGTGTCCTCCCCTTTTCCTTACAGGTGTTGATCCTGTAATCAACATCTTGTATTCAAAACTTAGTTTCAGCATCTGCTTCTCCAGGACTCAAAGTGAGACACACAAATTGATGCCCTTAGGTATTTTCTCCTCTAAAGACAATATTAAATATCATTTTTCATGACCAGCATTAAATCAGAGAGAAAAAAGGAGGGCAGAATCAGTGTCCCTCTACCCAAAGGCATAACAGACATGTGTGTGGAAGTCTAGGGAGGAAAGACAAATGGTGCGTGATAGAAAAGGCACTGGTAAGCATCGACCTGATTGTGTTTTGTAAACTGATATTGACTTACTTCACTACAGCCTGTTGATGTTCTTGATCAGTTCATCTGGTGGACTCCCAAATAGTTGACTCCATTTCCTACCAGATTGCCTTTTATGTTCTACCTCCACCAATCATTCACTCCTCAGCACTTCGTTTTTGACCAAGCAGTCTCAGTTATTGCTAGCTATAGATAAAAGTTACTTTCCATATATAGAACCTCCTTCCCTTTCCATTATCCTCATTTATACACTCAGGTCCCTGTCCTATCCCCTGCATGTTTCCTCCATCCCAACTTTGCCATCACATTGAGGCACTTCTGGGTCTCATCACATGTCTCTCAGAGCTTATCTGCTGGGAATTTTATTCCAAGTGAATTCTTGCCCTTGGCGATCAGCCACTTAGAAAGTATCTGATATGTTTTAATTATGTATTAAATATGGACAGTGGTTTTCTATTTGCCCTCTTTCTCATATTAGCACTTAATATTTTATTCCATAGTAAAGAAACTCCACTAATAGAATGGCAGGTTATTTGGCACCTACTAAGAGGGGTAATTTTGAATGTGGAAAGCTGTTTGGTGACCCTCAATCAGACCATGTGAAGACTTGCCAACAGCAAAGAGTAGCTTTGGCAGCAAGCAGGATCGAGTCATAAATTATCAGACTCTGAACTCTGGATATGGCAATGATTTTATCAGTAGCTATAAATCAGGCAAATATCTGAAAGTCTGGAGGAATATAAAGTTCACTGTCAGCACCTGCAAATCATTCAATTTAACAAGAATACACAATTTCAATTGATTATTACTTTTATATTAATTTTCTTAATTCATTGATTCTAAAGAATGAATATAAGCCTCAATTTTTTTACTGTCACTCATTGATATAATAACATTTGCATCTGTTCTATGCTTGGTGATATCTGTTGATTAAGCATGTTTTCAGTCTGTCAGTAGTCTACCTTTTTCTTTTATTCTACTTAGTAAATAAAATGAAAATACTCAAAATATGTGCTAAAATATTTTTGTTTTCCCCCTTGTTTCTGGCAAAAGTCCCCTTCTTTATGTAAATAACGTTACATAAAGTTTGGTCAACCAGTGTGGCAGGAAGCCATTTGCACAGTCAATTAGAGAAGCAGAAAATGAGAAGCACCACCTTCCTGTCTTTTTGGTGTCTATTGTTCCCCGCTGGCCAGGCAAACTGCTGGTACATGTGAAGATCAGTGTTGAATCCTGGCAAGTCTGTAACTGTTATAGTTCTACGAAATTCTGCCTACGTACCAATACAACTGCAAGAAATGTTTACAAATGCATGACACTCTGCTACTAGATTTGGAGAAATTACATATTACGATTGATAAATTATGAGAAAAACTTAGGATTTCAATAGTATTTATTTTAGTTGATTAAAATATAATACCTATTTATTACCAAAATTTTTTAAAACATTGTAAAGTACAAAAAAGATAACCATATATATATATTGATTACCCCATAATAAAATGCATGAATTACATGTATGTGTTTATACTCGCATACGTGTACATAAACTATGGGAATCACTCAGAGTACTCATTTCTCAAATTAACATCTGGTCTGTTATGAGAAATTGAACTAACATGTGTGTTATGTCTTGGAGCCAAATTGAATATTCTAAACACCAGGCAATTAGGAAAAAAAAATGTGTATTGAGTGGACAAATTCTTTATAACAGTTTTTGGGTTTTTTCCCCGTTACATGTAGATATTTATTTATTTATTTATTTCATATTTACCCACTGTAACATGTCTATATTCTGCTTTACCCAGCTAGAGAGCATGCTCCACTGGGGCAAGTTAGCAGTGTTCTGGCTCATCACCTCTTCCCCAGATTGCCAAACAAATCAGGTGTTCAGTCAGTATCTGTGGGTAAATGTGGATGAGTAATTGGGGCATATAATCAGCTCTTCAGTGTACCAGGGACTGATACAAGCTTCGTGGAGTTTCACGTTTATACAATTGGGGGAGTCTCTTTAAGAAAAGTATATGAAAACATGAATACAATATTACAAGTCATTTTCCAGGGCCTACCAGGGAGCCTCTGGTGGGAAAAAAAGAAACCTGAAGCTTAAGCTTTGTTAGTTCCTATAAATTCATCTCTGCTTCCATTACATTTTGTATATGAGTTTTTGATATTTTTGTCTTAACACAATCTGTCCTGATCTATTTTTTCTCTTTGTCTCTGCATCATTTTCTAGCTATATAGATACAATGTTCTACTGAATCTTCTTGTTTTTGAATGCAGAAATTTTATTCCATAAGCAAACATTTGATTTGGTTCTTTCTTCTGAATTGATGTATGTTTTCATATATCTGGTGATTGTTCTCTGCTTTCCCATACTTATAAAGGGAATTCTAAATGGATACAGTACTAGAAATTAAGATTAAATCACTTAGAAATTTTGTTGTTTTCTGTTCTGAATATTTAACCACTAAATGAAGATTTGAAATCATAGAGTATACTGGTGTTACTTTGCCAAGACCATAGATTGTTTATTTTCTGCAACACTAGGCTATCTTGGTACTGTCTTGGACACAATGCTTTTACCTCATGCTTTCTACCTGACACTGCTATCCTGTCAATAACTAATCAGCGTCATCCCATTTCTTTTTCTTTTCTCTTTTTTTTTTTTCTAGAAAAGCACCATATAACAGAAATGTAAAAGGAAAGCTGCACATGTAATTTTAGTCACTTTTAAAAAGTAATAGGAAACAGGTGAAATTAATTTTAATAATATATTTTAACTCCATATATACAAAATGTTATTATTTTAAATTGTAATCAATAAAAAAAAGTATTGAGATGTTTTAAATTATTTTTATATATTAAGTTTCTAGAATCTAGTGTGCAGTTTGACAAGTCCTCAATAGCAATACGTGGCTGGTGGCTACTGAATTGGACAGCAGAGATCTGACAGCCCTTATGCCAAGTATAAATTGATGGCAGCACAGGATAATGCTCACCCTTTGGAGCATTATTTATTACCTGTTGTGTTCCCAGATGCTTTGAGATAACATAGATAGCAAAACCAGTCTTTACTATATGTAACACTTGACCTTTCCCTGATGAAACATGTTAGTGAGTTTCTTCCACCACAAGTTTTACTTACCTCCCAAAATAGTAACCATTTTGTCCACCATAGTAAGTTAGAAATCTATTTAACTCTTCTTTAAATCTGATGCTAGTTGTATTATATTGATAGTATTTTTTTCAGTATCTATCATATAACTCATTCTTTTTCAGTTTCAAGAACAGATGGTGATTTTTCTATTTTGTGTGATTATTCTTTTCTTTTTGTTTTTTGGTTCCAATGAGATCCAGATTTTAAAATGTTAAACATTCACATTTAATCTTTATCTTATCCAATAAATTGTTTGAGTTTATTTTAAAAACTCACAAAGGTAACCTGAGTATATTACAAAAAAAAATGTACTTTACAAAAAAAATCCTTATTGTGAAACCAACTGGTTTCACAATAAGTAACCAGGTGACACTGGCTTCAATGTGTGCCAGGAATAGCAGCCTGCAAGATAAAGAAATCAACAGGTAAACAAAATGATAATTCATATTATAAAAAGAAATGAAAAGTTTTTTTCTTTTGATAATGTAGAAGTTTTTTGATTTCTTAGCCAGATTAAAGTTATTCTTATTACACACTTTATTTTACTACTCTTTCATATAATTTTTTAAGAAGCATAGAGTAATATTGTTCTTCTTCAAAACTTGCATTATGTGTGTGTGTGTGTGTGTGTGTTACAATACTTAAAGAGCTATATTTATGACTGTGAAAGCAAATGATTTCAGCTGCATGTTCAGTGCTTAGAAAATATACTTGAAATTGTTGGGTGCCATCTGCTCAATAATATAACCAAAGTTTTCCTAAGCAGATGTCTAAAACTGTGGTGAATAGCTATAAGTCTGTATTGCATTCATGAAATATTAATATTACTGATTGGTTCATATTTGATTGATATTTATAAAGTGCCTATCATGGTGCCTGACATAGTTTAAAAATCATCATATGCGATCTGCACAGTAACAGTTTGAGTAAGGTACTATTTTATAGGGGCAGAAAGGCGTCATACCTTTCCTTATCCATCATGAGGGTCATGGCTGACACTTCTATAATGAAAGACATGCTAACAAGAGAAACGCTTAACAAATTTATTTAATCAAAGTTTTACCTAACACAGTAGGCTTCAGAAATGAAGAACTAAAGGCGTGGAGACAACTGTCTTGGGCTTTCCCACACACTTCCTCATCCCTCCTCACCCACAGACGTAGTTCAGTGAAGAAGGGGTAGCCCTGCAGAAGTGCGATTGGAGAAACAGGTATGATCTAACGGCAATAGACTGGGCAGATGGGGAATGGGGCAGATCTCGCAAGGCCTGTCTGTTCAGATTCTTCTTGGCCTCTCTGTGTAGCACTTTTTCTTCCTGGATATGGAGCAGGACCCTCAGGATGAGGGTCTTTTGAGATATTTTCAGACAAAGTAGATTAAAGAATTTCTTTATGGCCAGTTCTCCCATAAAAGTTGGGTAAAGGTCAGAATGACCTCTTTGTTTCTGAGGCCCTCCCAATCTCCTTCAATTCAAAGTACTTTCGGATAATGTTTTCTGAGCCCTGATAATTTCTATTTTAGAAATGAAAAATGATAGGTTGTAAGGATCAAAAATACAAAGCTTATAAGTGCTTTAATTCTGCATCCAAGCTTGGGGCTCATTCCAATACTTATTTTCTTCTGAGTTTGTGTTTTTTCATTCTTTTTTTGAATAGTTGAAAAATCATAAAAAAGAAAACAGATACTACTTTCCATTGTCCTTATTTACAAACTGGCTGAATGTACAGTGAAGGAAAATGTGTAAATGGACAGGGGGCATAATAATAAAAATATTAATAACAAAAGGGATGCATTTATACTACTACTTACATTTAAATAGGCTTTTAAAGCATTTTCACACACACAAAAAAAGTTCCTTAGAGAAAGAAGGAAATCTTGATTTTAAAAGGAATTGGAAATAATGAAAGAAGAAGAAAAGGAGATGGTAAAAGAGAATAAGGGGAAAGAAAAAAATGACTGGGTCTGAAAATAATACAATTGAAAATGACCTATACTCTGAAACCTGTCTAGGAAAGTAAAAATCAGGGTCTAGTTTTGTTTTGAGATATCACTTTTTACAGAAGAGCTTACTTCTCTTTCCAGTCGCCGTGTGTATTTGGGCTCCCATCTTTCACCACTTTAATTTTACAAGTCAATGGGCTATCAATTGCCTGAACTATTTTTATATAGATTGTTTGATACCCATGGTGTTACTCATGGGTTATAGCTGGGTTCCTGCTATAGAAATAAAAATTGATTGCCCAGGCTGCAGAAATGGCCTTTACCCTCCTCACGAATGTTAAAGTCATCTGTGATGACCATTTCTTCTCAGGTAACTAGAGGCAGAGGGTCCTACTGACAAATTATCAGTAAAGTTTTCACTTAGTGGCCAATTCATTCTCAGCTTAGAAGTCTCTTGTTTTTCTGTAGCATAACAAAGCAGCAGTTTTAAACCACTGATTGCTTCTTTGTACCTTAAAATAATGTTACCTGACCTGTATTCTCAGCCCAAAACTTTCATCAGTTTATATAATAATGGTTGGAGTATTTAACAGAAAATGGTATAGAAACACTTAACGGCATTTGGACATTAATCTATGTTAAACTGTGAAGAAATTCTTTTCAAATTGAAAATTACAGCCATATTAGTACCTTTCTTTTGTGCTCTGAACAAAAAATGCCAAGAAGCTTTTTCCCCCTTAATGATTAACTGCTTTTTGGAAAAAGCTGCCATTTACCACATGCAATTTTTTTGCTTTGTCGATCAGACGTGACTAAGAACACTAGGTGGTTGGCTCTTGTGAATAGAATTGGAAAGCACTAATTATAAGACTAACATACCACAATCATGCTTAATTTGTGTAACTCCTTTAATGCAAGATGAGTGGCCCCTGTGCAGTAAATTGAGATGGCAACAATGGGATTTTTACTTTTTGTCTATTCACTTTCTTATTGGATAGAATTGAAGGCAGGCAATAAGAATTCTTTGACTATATAACCTTTAAAAAAGTTATTTGTTATAGTCATATAAAACTGCTAAATAGAATTTAGACTTTCTGTATGTCTTAAAATAGGTTTTTATTGAGGATTTTTGCATCTATGTTAATCAAGGATATCGGCCTGTGGTTTTCTTTTTAGTTGTATCTTTACCTGGTTTTGGTATCAGAATTATTTTTGCTTCATAGAATGAATTTGGGAGATTTGCGTCTGTTTCAATCTTTTGGAATAGTTTGTAAAGAATTGGTGTCAATTCCTCTTTGAATGTTTGGTAAAATTCTGCTGTGAATCCATCTGGTCCTGGGCTTTTCTTTGTTGGGAGCCTTCTGATAACAGCTTCAATCTCCTTTATTGTTATTGGTCTGTTCAGATTTTCTACATCTTCTTGGCTCAGTTTTGGGAGCTTGTGTGTGTCCAGAAATTTATCCATTTCCTCCAGATTTTCAAATCTGTTGGCATATAGTTGTTTATAGTAGTCTCTGATGATTCCTTGTATTTCACATGTATCAGTTGTAATATCACCTTTTTCATTTCTAATTTTTGTTATTCAGATCTTCTCTCTTCTTTTTTTAGTTAGCCATGTTAATGGTTTGTCAATTTTATTTATCTTTTCAAAAAACCAACTTTTTGATTCATTGATCTTTTGTATTGTTTTTCTGGGTTTCAATTCCATTAAGTTCTGCTCGGATCTTAATGATTTCTTTCCATCTGCTAACTTTGGGTTTGGATTGCTCTTGTTTTTCTAGTACTTTAAGGTGAAGTGTTAGGTTGTTCACTTGCCATCTTTTAATTCTTCTGAAGTAAGCATTTAATGTGATAAATTTCCCCCTTAGTACTGCTTTTGCAGTATCCCACAGGTTTTAGTATTATGTATCATTATTTTCATTAGTTTCAATAAATTTTTTTATTTCCTGCTTGATTTCTTCTTGGACCCATGTATCGTTAAGTAGAATGCTGTTTAATTTCCATGTGTTTGTATAGTTTCCAGAATTTTGTTTGTTATTGATTTCTAATTTTAACCAATTGTGGTCTGAGAAAATACATGGGCTAATTCCAATTTTTTAAAATTTGTTCAGACTTGATTTATGACCTAATATGTGATCTATCCTGGAGAATGATCCATGTGCTGATGAGAAGAATGAATATTCTGAGGTCGTTGGATGGAATTTTCTATAGATATCTGCCAAGCCCAATTGGTCTAGAGTGTTGTTTAGATCTTGCATTTCTCTGCTGATTCTTTGCCTAGATGATCTGTCCAATATTGACAGTAGGGTGTTCAGGTCCCATGCTATTATGGTGTTAGTGTCTATTTCCTTCTTTAGGTCTAATAGAGTTTGTTTTATAAATCTGGCTGCTCCGACATTGGGTGCATATATATTTATGATTGTTATGTCTTCTTGATGGATCAATCCTTTTATCACTATGTATTGGCCCTCATTATCTCTTTTTCTTGTTTTTAGTTTAAAGTCTATTTTATCAGATATAAGAATAGCTACTCCAGCTTGTTTTTCCTTTCCTGTTTGCATGGTAAATCTTTTTCCATCCTTTCACTCTTTGTCTATGTGAGTCTTTATGGGTGAGGTGGGTCTCTTGAAGGCAGCACGTAGTTGGATCCCCCTTTTTAATCCCGTCAGCCAGTCTGTGTCTTTTGATTGGGGAATTTAAGCCTTTTACATTAAGAGTTGTTCCCCAATGTTTATTGCAGCACTCTTTACAATAGCTAAGAGTTGGAACCAGCCTAAATATCCATCATCAGATGAGTAGATATAGAAAATGTGGTACAACTACACAATAGAATACTACTCAGCTATGAAAAGAATGAAATACTGCCATTTGCAACAACATGGATGGACCTAGAGAGAATTATATTAAGTGAAACAAGTCAAGCACAGAAAGAGAAACATCACATGTTCTCACTTATTTGTGGGAGCTAAAAATAAATAAATAAATAAATAAATACAATAAAAAAAACTGGCAGGGGGGGAGGGAAGAAGACACAACAATTACAATTCCTTGAAGTTGATATGACAAGTGAACAGAAAGGACATTGTTGGAAGGAAGGGGGGAAAGGGGGGAGGGAGGGAGGTTTTGGGTAATGGGCCAGAATAATCCACCACATTGTATATTGACAAAATAAAATTTGAAAAAAAAATAGGTTTTTAATTTAGTGTATTGTATTTTTAAAAGTACACGGATGGAAAGTGGGTGTGGATGACTAGGATTGTAACCTCTATCACAGTTTATTTATAATTTTATTTCATATCTCTTTTTAAAGGTCATTATACTAAATATACAAGTATTTATGACATAATTAGTGATATACTGATATACATATTGGAAATTAAATATTTCCAAATGAAAATGTTATAGATTTTTTTTGAGTTTTAGTTATTAATATCAGTTAAAAGAGAAGAAATGAGATGATGAAAAATAAATTTTCTGAATTTTAGTTTTATCCATATTCATTTCTTATTTCAAGATTAAAAAACATCAATTAAAATTGAAAGTAGCAATTTCAAAGAAATACAAATTGACTAAAACCCAGTAGGGTATAAGAAATAAAGAATAGGTTTTATTTAAGAGGCATAATGTTATGTATATTTATGTTAAGAAAAATTGAAATAAGCACATGGAACTGTGTGTACGTTTGAACAGAACTAAAGCTCTGAACGTGGACACACACAAAACAGGCTTTTAAAAGCAATAAAAAGAAAGCTGAGCAGCTGGCAAAAGTAAACATGCAATGGGAACATACCAAAAACGAACTTGAAAAAATTAACATCTAGATAACACGAAGATGACATTTAGTGACTTCCAAGCAAGTAATTTCTAAAAGTAATAATATTTAAGGCAGATCATATACTTCTTTTTGCAAGCAGAATACACATGCACCTATGCACATTATGACATTATATTTTCCTATGGAATTTATTATATTTTGAGAAAGAATTCAACTTCTTTGGAATTCTTAGCATGATAAGCAATTATATAATGGGATATCTAAATGAACTAACACATAGTTTATATAATTTTTATAATGGAAATAATTTAACATGATGTTGCTGTTTATAAAGACTGTCAATATATCATTCTGATTAGTGTTTATCATAAAAAAATTTGTCACATAAAATAACTATTTTTAGAAATTACACAGGAAAATCAGAAGGTCATAACACTCAGCACAGGACTTTGATATATAGTAATATTTGTATTTTATGTATGTACATATTAGCTCATTAATCTTAGAGATGCAAGCAATGGATAGGAATTGTAGCTATAATTTGGACTCAAATAGCAGAAGTTACAATTGCATCTTTTTGTATAGATTCTATCATTGTTCTTACAGAAATCTAGACTACAGTAGGAAACACCACCTCTAATAATATGGGTCAAATAAACATGTGTATGTGTATGTGCATATGTGTTTGTCCGTGTGTGTGTATGTTTGTGTGTATGTATTTTTTTTTTATTTTTTACAGAGAGAATTTGAGGTGTGTCTCATGAATTACTGAAATTTTCAAAAGTAGAATCTCTGGAGTTCAAGTACTGTAGTAGATCTTAGCATAAATAACTGTTAACATTTTGGACATAATACTTTTAGAAACATGCCTGTAGGTAGTTATGCTTTTCTTTTAGTTGATCATATTTTTTGTTTCCATTATTCACATTTTGAAAATGTGCTCATTTATTTGAGGACATTCAAATCCTTCCACTTGTTTCTGCTCTTCTTCACATTTTGATTCTCTTTCTTCCTCATTTACTTTTTTCCTAGTGTCCATTTCTGCCTCTTCCTATATTTTGACAACTTGAACCAACTTATTTATTTATTTATTATTTATTTATTTATTTTTTACATTCTAAGATGTTGTGAAGCAGTGGGGGGGAGGAGGAGAATGGAAGGGGAAGGAAATAGAGTGGGAGGAGGAAGGGGCGGCATGGATGAGGCCCAGGGCACCCCCCTCATTCCTGCAGGGGAGACCAGGAGGCTTCCAGTGGTGGCTTGGTTGTTGCTGGGCTGGATGTAGATGTCAGGGGGTGTGTCTGAAGTCTTGGCTTCCGACCAAACCAGCTCAGGAGTGTAGAAGGTTAAAAATCTTGATTCTCATTTGATTCTTAGTATAGGATTTTTAGGTAATGCATGTATGGGACAAAAGTCCTTGGTTAGAGGGCAACAGCCCACAGCTAGGGGCCAATGGCCCACCTAATCAATTCTAATCGCTGTTTTAGGATGGGATTATGTGCTTTGATTATTTAACATACTGATTGCTGTTAAAAGATCTTCAAGGAATTGTTGTAGGGAAAAATGTGAAAAAAATTTTTGTTATGGGCAAACTGTTTGTTGATGGAAACTTTAGAGACAATTATACTTAGATTTAATACTAAGAATGCAACTCTTGTTTAAATCATTTAAGGAGAGGTTATATTTTAGATTAGATAATGATCACAGTCTGATCAATTTAGCTTTTCACAAATTGTACTTTGGAATGTCACGTTCTTGATTTAAATGATGTTACTAGTTTACATTCTTTAAGCTATACTTAGCTGTACATAACTTTTGTTATGTTGCCCCTGTCTTTGTGTCCTTTTGAAATGATTGATTCAACTGATTTTTCTTGTGAAATGTCCTTGTCCTTATAATAAAAACAGAAGCTAACCTTTAATTGGGACTGTACCCAGTTTCATCCTTCTAACAGAGGAGTTGCTGAGGTGCAGTCCCTTTGGGCTTCTCATTGCATTCATGTTGCTTTGAGTAATACTTTTTTGCCTCTCCATTACACAGCAAGAAGTATAACACGGGAGACCAGGTGGCTTCCAGCAGTGGCTTGGTGGTCATCACTGGGCTGGTTGTAGATGTCAGGTGTGTGTGGCTGAATTAACTGATTCTTATATCCACTAATAATCTCTATTTAGAAGTAGTTTAAACTTTTTTAACAGACCTTATTTTGGTGATATATTGTGTGTGTCTAAGAAAATATCATTGTATTTATTTTTTTTCAAAATAAGTTATGTCTGAGTTATGGTTGTTTTTATTATATAGGTATAGTAAAAAATTCAATTTTATATTTACTTTGCTTCTCAGAATTTCTAGTTTTATTTACTTTATAAATAAATGAAATGTTTTATGTAGTACACTCTTATACAGAAACTTTTTTTTAATTAGGACATAATTTATATGATAAATTTAGAAGGGAAAATTCACCCCTTTATTAGTGAATATTTATGTAAATATTGACAAATGTTTATGATTACAATCATAATAAAGATGTACAACTGTCCTATCAACCCCATAATTCTGTGTGTCATTGTATACTCAATCATTCATCTTATTCCCAACACTAGAAACTACTGATCTCTACAGTTTTGTCTTTGCAAAAATGTCACATAAATGAAATCATATAGCATATAACTTTTAAAATCTGGCTCCATACATTTAGCATAATTCATTTGAAATTGATTCATGCTGTTGCACAGATTGATAGATTGCTATTTTTATGTTGCTCAGTAAAATCCCATAGTATGGATGAACCATAGTTCATATATTCTTCTTTATTGAGGTTACATTTCATTTTTTTTTCCATTTTGGAGCTATCATGAATAAAGACTATATAAACATTTGCATATCAGTTTTAAAAAAAAAACATAAATTTTTGGAGTTTTGGGATGTAAATTCCTATAATAGAGATTGCTGGGTTTTATGCTAAGTGTTTGTTTAACTTTATAAGAAACTCACAAACTGTTTTCAAAAGTGGCTGGATCAATTTGCATTGCATAAAAGTGCCAGTTGCTCTGTATCCTCATCAACACTTCATTTTATCACTTATTTGGATTTTAGGCATTTTGATAGATATGGGATGATATCTCACAGTGGTTTATATTTATGGTTCCCTAATGACTAATGATATTGAGAATATTTAAATATGTTTATTAGCAATTTGTCTATCTTCTTGTGTGAAAAGTCTAATCTAACATTTTGCCTGTCTGTTAATTGGATTGTTCATTTTCTTACTGTTAATTTTTACCTATTCTTTATATAGTCTGGAAAAAAATTACTTTATTAGATATATAATATGCAAGTTTTCTACTAGTGTATGGCTTGTATTTTTATTTTTTAACTATATCTTTTACAGAAAAAGTAATTTTAATTTTAATAAATTTAATTGACTTTTCAAATTTTTTTTTTCATAGATTGTGCCCTTGGTTTTGTATCTGAAAACTTATCACCAATCTGAGCTCACACAGGTTTTCTTTTATGTTTTCTAACAGAAGACTTAAATTTTAAATTGTGGTTTCTGATCTATTTTGAATTAAATTTTGTGTAAGGTGTGATTTATGTGCTAAGGTTTGTTTCTTTGCTTGTTTATTGTATTATGGACATTCCATTCTTTCAACAGCATTTGTTGAAAAGACTATTCTCTTTCACAGAATTGTCTATAAATTTTTGCCAAAAATAAGTTGACTAGAAAGACATTCCATGTTCTTGAATTGGAAGAATTAATATTGTCAAAATGACCATGCTCCCCAAAGCAATCTACAGATTCAGTGCAATCCTGATAAGAATACTAATGCCATTCTTCACAGAAAATAGAAGAAACAACCCCAAAATTCAAATGGAACTACAAAAGATCCTGAGTAGCCAAAGCAATCCAGAACAAAATGCACAAAGCTGGAGGCATTACACTACCTGACTTCAAAATATACCACAAAGGTACAGTAATCAAAACAGCATAGTACTGACAAAAACACAAAAATATGAACCAACAGAACGGAATAGAGAATCCAGATATAAACTTACATATCCACAGCCAACTGATCATTGACAAAGACACCAAGAACATACATTAGGGAAAAGACAGCCACTTCAATAATTGGTACCAGGAAAACTGGACATCCATTGGCAGAAGAAAGAAAATAGAGTCCTATCTCTCACCATATACCAAAATCAACTCAAAATGGATGAAAGACTTAAATGTAAGACCAGAAACTATAAAACTCCTAGAAGAAAACTTTGGGAAAGCACTTCAAGACATTGCTCTGGGCAAATATTTTATGGAGAAGACATCTAAAGCACAGGCAACAAAAGCAAAAATTGACAGGAGATTACATCATACTGACAAGAGATTATATCAAATTGATAAGCTTCTGTGCAACAAAAGAAACAATCAACAGAACAAAGAGGCAACCAGCAGAATGGGAGAAAATATTTGCAATCTATTCATCCAACAAGGCATTAATATCCAGAATATACAATAAACTTAAATAACTCAGCAGCATTAAGATAAATAATTTGATTACAATTTAAAAATAGCAAAATAGACCCCTATCTCTCACCATACACAAAAATCAAATGAAAATGGATTAAAGACCTAAACTCAAGACCAGAAACAATCAAACTACTAGAAGAAAACATAAGGAAAACACTACCTGAAGTGGGAGTGAGTGAGCAGCACTTTTCTGAGCAAGACTACAAAGTCACAGTCAATTAAAGCAAAAATGCACAAATGGGACTATATCGAACCAAAAAGCCTTAGCATAGCAAGGGACACAATCAGTAAAGTGAATAGACAACCTACAGGATGGGAAAAAGTATTTGCAAACTTTTTCAGACAAAGGGCTAGAATTCAGAATATATAAGGAACCCAAACAATTCAACAGCAAAACAAACAAACAAACAAACTAAATAGCCCCAAAAAACTTAAACAGGCATTTCTCAAAAGAAGATATTCAAATGACCAGCAAGTACATGAAAAAATGCTCAGCATCACTAGCCATTTTGGAAATGCAAATCAAAACCACAATGAGAAATCATCTCACCCCAGTTAGAATTTTTATTATCAAAAAGACAAAAAAAAAAAAAAAAAGAAAAATGCTGGCAAGGATACAGTAAAAGAGGAACTCTTATACACTGTTGTTGGGAATGTAAATTAGTACACCAAAGGAAAGGAAAGTAGCATACCAGAGAGATATCTGCACCCCTTGTTTATTGTAGGCCTGTTCACAATAGCCACAATATGGAATCAATATAGGTGTCTCTCATCAGATGAATGGATGAAGAAAATGTGGTATGGAATACCACTAATGAAATCTTGTCATTTGAAGCAACATAGATGAGCCTGAAACACATGCTTTAAGTAAGTCAAAAACAGAAAGATACCACATTTTCTTACTCATATGTGGGAGCTAAAATAATAAGTAAATAAGTAGAAATTTTAGAAGTAGAGAGTACAATTGTGGTTCGTAGAGAGGAGCTCAAATGTTCTCATCACAAACAAATGATTAATTTTTGTAAGAATGAATTTGCTAACTACCCTGATTTGATCATTACACACCGTTTACATGCTGTGGATTGAATATCTCCCCAAGACTCATTGAGTCTTGATCCCCACCGTGACTGTTGGGATGGTGGATAATCTTACAATAGTAACTGAAAGATGAGGCTTTTAAAAGGTGTTTAGATTATGAGGACCATGCCCTAGTGAATGGATTAATCCATTGATGATTTAATGGTGGTCATGGACGTGGTTGTGGTGGATTTAAAAGGAGAACACATGAGTGCTCTCTCTCTGCTTCTGTCATTTTGCCATGTGATGCCCTGTTTTCTGTAGAGTTACCACAAAGAATAAGGCCATCACCAGATATGTCCCTTGGACTTTGGACTTCCCAGCCCATGAAACTGTAAGCAATAAATACTGTTTCTTTACAAATTACCCAGTTTCAAGTATTTGTTTTATAAGCAACAGAAATGAACTAATACAAAACACACATTAAAATATAAATATGTACTCCATAAATATGTACAGCAAATATGTTTTAATTAAAAAATAGCTTTCTAAAAAATAATAATTAAACTATATTTTTGTGGAGATTTTTATGCATTCTCTTAGTCTATTCAATTGATCTATGCATCTGTCCTTTTTGCTAATACCTCATTGCTTGTTATTATATCGCTATAATAAGTCTTTAAATTTTGTAATGTGAGTCCTTCAACTTTGTTCTTCAGAATTCTTTTAACTATTCTAGTATTTTGACCTGGGACCTCAGCTCTCTGGTGAGTTCACGGAAATTGTGTATTTTCAGATTGTTTGGCAAATTTTCTTGTCATGTGGATGGGAATAATGATCTTTCTAGTCTCGTCAATTCTAAGTGAAGGTGAAAGTACTTAATTTAGTTATATTACCACATAATTAAATGGAATTATTTTTTGTTTGATATTCCTTATAGGTCATTCAGATTTTTCTTATGAAATGTTGATGTAAGTGAAACAAATATGGTTATTTCCTTTTTAATTTTTAAGTAAAATTTGTACATGCCGTATAACTCCTGTCTCAATCAAATGCATTCCCAGTACTTGTCACTGTAGGGGTTTGATAAGTTCAGTCATACATGCTATTTGCATTGTGCTTCAACTTACATCTCTTTCTTTAGATATATGCAGCAGGGTTATGAGGTAGGTGTTCTAAACTCTTTTTGTTTAGCTGAGGAAACTAAAGCATTTTAAGAACAAGTAAATTGGCAAATGATTATAGCATGTTAAAACCAAGGTGTTAACCAAACGCCTTTACTCCATTATTTATGTGGCACAAGATCTGAAGTTAATTACTAATGTGAAATGTGATCATAAGTTACTGTGAAATTTTAAAGAAGTGGAACCGTATGATGTTAGGAGTGCAGTTTGCAAATAGCGACCTTAAAAATACCAATAGTCCTCTGGTGTTATAAGTTGGAAGATCACATAATACCTCATTTTCTATGGTTCCAGTATTTGGAATCACTGCTTCCCAAATGATAGCTGAGTTTGAAAGTAACTGGAAGTTAAAAGGGCCATAGATAATTGAAGAGATTTTCAAATTGTTTTGGGTGAACTTCCAATATTAATTGATAGAGACATGAGACAGGTAGTTTAAATTTGTATACATGTAATTTGGAACATATTCATTTTCCAGCGTTCAAATGAACATAGCGTATCTTTCAATAGTCTGTATGTATTCATATTGACCATCTCCCTGTGTACTGAAAAATAAGTGGTCCTATTTATACCAATAGCTCTAAATTCCAAAAGAATATTAGACATGGATATTCATTCTATAAGTATCTGAGTTTCTTTTTCTGTTTGTTTTTTGAGACAGATAATGAGTTATGTTTTCTTTATTTATGATGTATAGATTTCTGAAAATATGCTGATAGATTATTTTGAGTTTCAAAATTTCTTTTAAAAAGTTAGTTTTACCATAAATGGATTATGCTGAAATTTCCCTTCTATATAAACATGGAAAATTAACATAATTTTTATTTTTACCCTTTAACTATGTATAATAAATACATAAACAGAGTAGACAATAATATATATTTAATTAATTGCAATCATTTAATTGGTTTTCATTTTTAAATTTCTGCCTCTGTGATGTAATATACATTCAACACCACCATATTACACTTTATAAATGTTGTTGATAATATAGGTTTTCTTGAAAGCACTTCCAAAAAGACATTAAGTAAATCTTTTCATTACAGTGCTATTTCCATCAAATAATAATACACACTTATCATACATGTCTTTAAGTAATTACAAAACTATTTAATTGAATTAACTATCAAATATAAATTATTTAATATTTGTCCAGAAGATAAAACGATATTCTATTTCAACTACAAAACAACAAAAGTAGTAAAACCTGAACATAGCAGCAATTATGTGAGGCCAAAACTATCATGGCATATTTGGTTGAATCTTCCTTCTCTGGGATGCCAGAAAAGGATTTGAAGAAGAACTTGGCCTGGGGTTTAAATGACAGAAATGATAAATGTAATCTGAATGAAAGTTGAAGCAGCTTCTCCTTATACAAGGTATGATGTGCTGGAGACTAGCTATACAGAAAAATGGACAGGATAGGGAGAAAGTTCCATGGCTTTGTAAGCACAGATTTATTAACGTGTATAAGAGCTGAAATTTATTGTTGGTACAGAATAAAACAAGAACATTTGTGATACTTTGTACAAAAAAGTAATGTGACTTTTGAAGTGGGAGATTTAAACATTTGCAGTCTTTAAAAAACTTTGATTATTTTAGGGAAAAATAAACTTTAAACTGGGTAATGAGAAAGTGCAAAAGAGTTTCCCATTATTTCAGGCATGGTAAAAGTACCAAACAAGCTACACTGAGTACCAGTGTGATACATTTTGGACCATTTGTCTTTACGTTTTTCTCCCCATATTTCAAGTGCAGCCCCATGACTAACATGACAGCTGCTGGTATCTGTGTTTATGAAGAAAAGTAATATTTGGTCCTACACCACAATTACAAAAATCTTGTACACATTGTTACACTCTAGGGCTTATAATCCCACAGGAATGTATCATGATGGAATTCACCTTGCCTATCATATGTGTTTTTCAAGATAAATGAACAAAGTGCAAGCCCTACTTCCCTCCTTGACAGTTAATCATTCTCTCCTCTATTGTTATCTTCACAATTCTCCACCTTTTATGATACTAACTTTACTCCCATTTTCTCCTTTCTCTCCCCAAATTCTACCAATCTGCTCTCTAAAACTCTTATCCTTTAATTCATCAAACCACTTATATTCTTGACATCTCTCAGAAATTTCTTCCATCTGTGTTAGTCAGGGTTCTCCAGACAGACAGAAACAATAGGTTATGTATAAAATTTGTGAAAGGGGATTTATCAGGAGAATTGTCTCATATGATTACAAAGGCTGAGGAGTCCTGTGATAGGCTATCTGCAAACCGGATGCTTGTAGCATGACTCAGTCCAAGTCTGAAAGCCTCAAAACCAGGGAAACCAATAATGTAATTCCCAGTCCAAAATTAAGGCCTGAGGGCCTGGAGGTTCTCCTGGTGTAAGTCCTTGAACCCAAATACTGGAGAGTCTCGAGTTCTGATATAGACACTTCCCCTAGACCTGCAGGATATTGTCATCACTTGGTTAAGCTTATGGTAATCCACTGTCATGCTCCGAGATGCATCTGTTTTCTTCACAGGCCAAATAGGAGAGTTGAATGGGGTTGTAGTGGGAATCACCACCCCTGCCTCTTTCAAGTTCTTGATGGTAGCACTAATCTCTTTTTGATTTACTATTTTCCTTGGTAGAGGCAGCTCTAATGGCTTCCATTTGGCCTTTCCCACCATAACAGTCCTCACTCCACAGGTCAAGGAACCAATGTGGGGATTCTGCCACTGGCTAAGCATGTCTATTCTAATACATTCTGGAACTGAAGAAATAACCACAGAATAGGTCTGGGGGGCCTAGTGGACCCACGGGTAATCAGACCTGAGCTAAGACTTCATTAATAGAGGCTGACCCCTAGTTATTTTTGTACCCTCATGTTTCAGAGCTGAAAATTGATAACTTAATTGGTTCTTGATGCCACTTTGAGATCATTATTATATCAAATTTTTGAAAAAAAAAAAAACTCTTTTGCTTCACACTTTTTATCACAACCTCAACTCCTCTCTTCATCCTGGGAGGTTCCAGCTTCCACATAGACCCCTCAGTCACACACAGTGGCCTCTTAGTTCCTTAACCTTCTCATCTAATAACCAGCTCCATTACACCTCTCCCACCTGCTTCCAATCCAACACCCAAAGGTGCTCCACTGTTTTCAAGAGATCACTTGAACTCCACTGTCAGTCCACTGTTTTACAACAGTATTCCTCTTTCCTGCCTGGTTGCCCAACCACTACTACTACAACAGTCTCATAACATGACTGAACCATTAGGTCATCTTATCTTAACACTCGCATGACACCCCTCACATGCAGTATCAGTTCTAATGCTCCTCATTTCAGGTTGCTTCTTGACCTTTGTCCTTTCATTTTAACCATGTGTCCAAACTCCAAGTTTGACTAAACTCAGTGCTTACTACTGTTTCCTTTGCTTATACCCCTAAAATGAGTGATACTTAAATATATATATATATAAATATATATAAATATATATATATATATAAATATATATATATAAATATATATATAT
>NW_007726318.1:443064-470633 GCF_000696425.1 Galeopterus variegatus
CCTTTGCTTATACCCCTAAAATGAGTGATACTTAAATATATATATATATAAATATATATAAATATATATATATATATAAATATATATAAATATATATATATATATAATCAATCGTGCCATAGAACAGATTGCTACCACTGCATATTCATTCTTCTCTTTATGCAACAGTGTATTAAACCTTCTTATGTTCTTCACACATCCAACTCTTTTCCATCCCTCACCCAACAAAAGATCCTGTATTCAGAAATAAAAGCAGATGCCAGATGGAAACCCTCTCGGCTTCCTATAGAGAGATCTGTCTCCACACCTCAGTTGTTCAATCATACATAAACTATATTTTGCTTGGCACTGGAAACTCTTTGATGAACAAAAGACTCAGCCCTTGCCCTTATGAATGTCACTGGAGAAAAGAGATGTAATTCAAATAGATAACAAAAAATACACTTTTTATTGTAAGTACAATACAGAAAAATATACAGGTCTTATAGAAAAGTAACATGTAAGACCTTTTCTAGATTGGGCAGTGATCCTATAATTTTTCTAGAGGAGCGGCATTTAAGTTTAGTCCTAAAGGATTAGTAAAAAATAGCCATGTGGACCGTGGGAGGAAAAGCATACCAGGAAGATGAAACAGCATGTGGGAAAGCCTGAAAAGAAAAGGAGCTTGATACATTGTAGAAATGTTTAAAATACCAGTGTGGTTAGGGCATACTGAGTAAGTGGGAGAGCTGCCATTTGATGCCTGTGGAGAATGATGCTGAACAAAAATATGGGTAAGGGATGAATACTAAAATTGTCAATTCTGAAGTTAGATTGTCTGTTTGAATTCTGACAGTGCCAGTCATTAATTATATGACCACAGGCAAATTGTTTAATCTTCTTGTGCCTATTTTTCTCATTTATGAAATAATAATTATATGATCTACATAATATTAAGCATAAGGTTGTTATCTAATATAAAATATTTAATATGTTCAGAGCATTTAGAACATTCCTGGCTTAAGATAAAGGCACAATAAATGCTAGTTAATCGCTGTCATTTTTGTTGTTGGTTGGTTCACGTTAAAGGATTTAGTTTTTATTTCTAAAAATATGGGTAGTCATCAATGGTTTAAAGTTATAAAGTGACATGATGCCATTGACATTTTCAAGTATCACTTGGGCTGATTGTAAAGACTGGACTGAAAGAGAAAATAGTGAAATCTGTGAGTATACTTAGGAAGCCAATATACTATTGCAAAACAGAAATGATAGTGAATTAGCTAAGGCTAACAGTCCAAGTGTTAGTGTAGTTTATGAACAATTGGAGACAGATGAATTGATATGAGGTACAGCTTGGTGCTAAAAGGTACCAAATTTGTTGAGTTATTAGATATAGTAACTGAAGAAAGGTGATGTCAAGAACTGATTCCCAGGTGTCTGGTTACTGGAATTATCTGGCTTATAAAGATGGAAAAGAATGAGATAACACTTAAGTTACTTTTTCTACTAAATCACTTCTTTAAAAGTTGAAAATCATAAGGTTTATTTCTATTTTTCATGTTTGTTTCCAGCTGTAAGCTGTTCTGTAGTATGTTTGTTTCTAAATATGAGCTGATCTGTTATTTTATGACTTTTGATAATTCCATTAATCTATATTATTAAAATATTATGTCCTCTCTAATTAAAGAATGATTGCTGTTTGTTATCTTTTTTCTTTTGTTTCAAATATACTCATAATAAACATAAGGAAAATGATATATGCCTGAAACAATAGCCATATAAATTCTTAAAGTATATTTATAACCGTAATTGTTTTAGACAATTATTTTAGTTTTTTGTAGCTTCTAACACCTCCCCTCAAACTAAGATGACCTGAAGACTAGAAAAACATAAATAAGGATGGATATAGAGTACACATGTGAAACATATCCTAATTCTGGATTATGTCTGGTATGGTTTGAACATGGCTTGTCCTTACCACTGAAATTCATGTTGAAACCTAATCCTCAATGTGGCAGTATTGTAAAGTAGGACCTTTAGGGGGTGATTGCATAATGAGGGCTCTGTTTTCATGAATAGATTAATATAAGCTGAGCAAGGTTAGGCCTGGTTAGTACTTGGATGGGGGATTAATCTATTCACTTACTAATAGATTAAGGGGTTAATGGAATAAGAGATTAACATGGGAGTGGAACTTGTGGCATTATAAGAAGAGGAAAAGAGACCTGAACAAGTACACTAAGCCCCTTATCAAGTGATTCCCTGTGCAGCCTCAGACTCTACAGAGAGTCCCCATCAGTAACAAGACCCTCATCAGATGTGCCACCTTGACCTTGGACTTCGCAGCCTCCAGATTTGTAAGAAATAAATTTAATTTATTTTTAATTACACAGTTTCAGATATTCTGTTAAAATCAATAGAAAATAAATTAAGACGGTGCTTTTCAAGATCCTAACTCTATCACCAGGAACTTCTATCAAAGTTCAGTATGTTGTCAGTATATCTGGAAGAGCATTGGATCATTTGGATTTAATCAGGAGACAGAAACTATATAGTGATGTGTATAGGGAAAGTTTGATATAAGAAATTATTAACTCTAAGCAAAAAAATTTGATCAGTGAGGGATTGGCTAATGCATTACTCGAGAGTTCTCCAGAGAAATAGAAACAATAGGATAGAGGAAGAGAAAGACAAACTTATTATGAAGAATTGGCTCATCAGATTGTGAGAGCTGGCAATTCCAAAATTTATACAACAAGCAAGAAGTCTAGAGATTCAGGTAAGATTTAATGTTGCAGTCTTGAGTCCAAAGGCTAAAAACTCAAGCAGAATTTCTTCTTCAGGAGACCTTAGTCTTTTCCTTTTAAGGCCTTTAACTGATTGGTGAGGCCCACCCACAATGTGGAAGACAGTATGCTTTACTTAAAGTCAACTAATTGTAAATGTTATTTACACCTAAAAAATAGTTTTATGACAACATCTACAGCGGTATTTGACCAAACAACTGGTCACCATAGTCTAGCCAAGTTGGCACATAAAACTAACCATAATGGCTAGGAAGGTGTAAAAAACTCTGCAGAATATAAGAATAGTAGGTATGAAAAGTAGCCAGTACCCTGCTGAACTTAGAGCACCTAAAAAGAAAACACCTTGCCCCTAGGGCTGGGATCAGACCTCACTGGAGAATGAATGGCTGTTCCTCACTGGATGGCAGAGAAGTACCTGTGCTGATACACCTGTGAAACTTGCTGGAAATTTGTCCTCTAGGTTGCCATGGAAAGCCATATCACATCATAGGCACTCCACTATGGAAACGCTGGAGTGAGGAGCCAGGGGAAGCTGCTGGGCATGGGATGCAGCTGACTGCCATTTTCTACAACATCTGGGTACTGAGGGAGCTGCATGTGCTGCAGAGCCAGGCACCAGAAACTGTCCACACTGTAGAACAGACTCTGACAAAGCCTTACGTGCTTTTGGAGACTGCCAAGGAAAAGTCAGAACCAGGAATGAAGACCTCTTCTGCCTGTATTGTCTCTCCATCACCATCAACTGTCAAAGCTTTAGGTTTTGCCAGCTAACAAAACAAAAGCATTTAAGGATCAGATCCTTCTTTGCAACGATACGTGGATTTGGAGTTGAAATTTCATAAATGAAAAACTGTCACAAGCATTGTGTGTGGTGACTTGCATCTAAACCTACAACTAGAGAAGCAAACTTAATAAAGATCTGCAACGGAATTAGGTAAGTGAATGTGTTCATTCTGGTTCTGTGCACATGCCCATGTGATGTATGATAGAGCTGTCAGGGGAAAAATATTAAAGAACGCCATAAATTAATGACATTAGAAGTAAATGTGTATTTGGAAATATTGCCACAGGCAGGTACAGAGAGCCAGGGTTATTAAACCAGAAGAACTAATTGTCTTTCAGAAGTAGATTGTGTATCAGTTAGAAGATGCATGGTAAAAGTTGCACTACTACTCACTTTTTAATTAATTTTGAGTTAGGAAACTTGAACTCAAAACAGGAATAAAGGAAGCTGCTTTAAATTCATTGCAGCTAAAGAGGAATCCCATTTGTGGGGGATCATTCCCCAAGAAGCCAGCAAATTAAAGTGAGATTGAAGGAACAGAAAAAGGGCAGTCCCACAGGAGAAAGTATGGGAATAGGTAGTCCTTTGAAATTCTTCTTGTATGTTAAGTCTTACATTCTCAGCAAGAAATGGGGTGGAACTTCAGCCTGTCTAGCTGAACACACCATTGGACTTTAATCCAAATCTTCACTACTGGAAATTCCAGTCCCTGTGTCCACATTATTTCCCTAGAAAATTTTGTAGACAGTGTTGGCTTCCCTTTCCTCTGACAACTGTCCTGCTGTATAGATATTGGTTATATTGAGCTAATGCAGAAAATACTCATAAAGTTGAATTTTTACAGAATATTTTAAAATTTCATTAAATCACAAGCAATGGATCTTTGTACTTTGTCTCTAGAAGAATTGGGTATATTTAGCACTACTTGTGGCTAATCTGTGTACTTGCATAACGTGTCACATCAGAAACCAAATGTTCCTAACATCTGAGGATTAACTGCACAATTACCAGTAGCACTTATCTCATAGACATTGAGAGGAATCATATAATGTCATGCACTGCAAAAATATTCTATTGGAGTGTTTTAATAAGTTTATGAAACAATTGGAATTGAAAGATAATACGAATCTTTCCCTGAACTTTTTGAAGTACATATATATATATATATATATATATATATATATATATATATATTCCTGCGAGTTACTGCACTTTCTCTTACTGCAAAACTAAATGTTAATTCAATATTTCTTGTAGTGTGGAATTAAGAAACTTTATTAAATGAAACATGAATAAAGTCATCTATATTTTAGTTTACATTGGTTTCTAAATGAAAAATGCTAATATTTTAAACACTATTTGTCAAACTTTCCTTGAAGTGGATCACAGGTTCTCTCTCTCTCTCTTTAGAATTTCTTCTTATTCATCAGGACACTCTAGTTGTAACAGATGTGAAATTATGCTCACTGAGGTTACACAGTGTGGAGTGAGAAATGGATTGTGAAATAACTCAGCAGCATGTAGAATAGGGTATAGATAGAGCCATATAACAAAGAGTAATAGTTTTAAACGCCAGCTCTCACTGATCTATTTTCCTTTTGCCCAGATTTTGGTTGCAATAAGAGTTCACATTTATGTAATTTTTTTTTTTTTTTTAGTTCTAGTATTCTAGAATATGTTTTTGATGAATAAATGTTATTTTCCTACTATAAAGATGGAAGAACAGAAGCACTGGTGAGTTAGTAACTTCTAATAAATTGTACTGCCTTTTGAAACCTAGTTCATGGGATATTATAAGAATTAAGGACCCAAAGATATTCTTGACTGTTTCCCTTGAGATAGGAGGTGCTCAGTTTCCCCGGGTTCAGGTTTTCAGGATACCCCTCTGAGTTCCAGGCCACTTCCCACGGTCCCAGTCCTCTCCTGGAGGAGAGTTAGTGTTGCTAATTGCATCTACTTGAGACCATAGGGGCAGATTTATATCACTGCAATGGCTGAGCATGTTCAGAAAAAGGGGGTTATACCCAGCCAGGCTGAACATGCTCAGTAGAGGAGAGTTTATCTTTTTAAGGACCTTCCACCAGAGGCACTAGAGAGCACCTAGAATATTCTGGGTATGTTTGATGCAGATGTTGGAATTTAACCAATGAGCATGTTCTAAAAATAGACCAACTGAGCATGTGCAAAACGATGTTACATCACTGGGAACCATGCCCTTAATTAAATGTTCATTAGATAGTGTGAATATGCATTAGATAGCAAAGTTATAGAAACTGAATCCCTGTAGAAGGGGCTCACACTCCTACAGCCAGTCCACACTTCACCTGAGGTGTGTATTTTCTTTCTTTTTGTATCAAACTTGCCTTTAGCAGGCTGTTGGCTCACTTTGGGGACAGCCTGATCTTTGTATGTAAGTGTGCATTTCTTACTTTTGCATTAAACTTGATGCAGGCCCTGCTCAGTCTCTGGAGTTGGCTGCAGTTTCTCTGTGAAGCCTATATTTCTTGTATGTTACATTAAACCTGTTTTCAACTTGTAGTGTGACTCTGCTCTTTCCTGTGGCAGCCACTACTTTACTGTAGGTATGACAATTTTCTAGCAACAAATGCCATGTATAAACAGAAAAAAGGAGTCCAAAGGAGTCTAGACTCATTCAGTTCAGGAGAGAATAATTTACTGACACTTTTCAGAGAGATTCTTTGGCTCTGGAATATTTTGTCAATTCTCTTCTGTTGCATAATTGCTAGCCTAATATCACTCTGCCTGTATCCCAGGGATGACCCACACTGCCTGCCTGCTTTCTTTCTTCCTTCCTTCCTCCATCCCTCTGTTCCTCCCTCTCTTCCTTCCTTCCTTTTTGCTTATTTTACTGTATCATTTTAATCAAGTCCTTTCTTAAAAGCCCTATTTCTAAGTTCCTGACTAATGAAGAACCAGCCATTTATTTCTCCTGCAAGTTTTATCAAGGCTTAAATTAAAAGAGCTTTAAATCTTTTTGTTCCTATATCTAGCAAACTATTTCTCACACTTTTCTAAAATTTCCAGTTCATATCCTTTAAATATCCCACACAAATATTACCATTTTGATCATGTAATATAACCCAAATGATATAGTTAATACAAAATATGCATTGTTCACAAGCCACGAGCACAATCTAAATACATCAAATGCTTTCTTAGATACTATGTTTATGATGCCTACCTTGAAGTTTCCCAATGGTTTTTCAACAAAATGTTAATTCTCTGAAATGCTTTGTAGAAAAGGGTTCCATGGATAAGTGATTTGGGTAGGAAAACCTGCCATATCCTCCCAGGGAGATTTACAATGTATATTATAGCCTCTGACAAATCCTGAGGTAAAGATATTATGTCTTAAACATATTTGTAGAATCCTTTTATTGTTAATGCATGTAAGTAATTTGTAGATTACTTTTTGAAATCTATTTACATTGCTTTATTCTTATCAAATTCATGAAATATGACTAATGTTGCAATCAATTATGGATGAAGAGTAGAATTAATAGATATTTTATAATTCTTTTCAAGGTGAATTCTAATAAGTGGAAGTGGCAGAATTTGAATCCAATATGTGTAATTTTCATTTCTTAGCTTGTCTAGAAAGCAAACAAAAGTTACAACAATTACATGGAACTAAAATGTAGGATTATTTCTTTTTTTTTCTATGAATAGATTATGCATATAATAACTTTGACCTCAGATATTCATTGGTTTCTTCTTTGTATTCCAGACCCACATCTCCCATTCACTTCTTTTCCAGGGAGGAAGACTGGCTAATCTAGTTAGTCAGTGCCCAACGTGTTCTTTGAACCGGGTTTAAGTGTGAGCAATAATATTGTTCCTTCAAGAAAGGAGCAGACACTTCGCTTTCTCTTTAGCATATTCTGATTCTGGCTTCTAAAAGCAGGCTTTGCTCTCTCAGGACAGTTTATTCAGGCATCGTTATCCATACAGCTGGTTAAGAAACTCGGAGTCTACTTATCCCTAGTTATCCCGAGTTGAGAAAAAGTCCGTATATAATGAGCTCTGACAAGGCTAAGGAGAAAAACTCTGTACTGGGGGACAGTGGAGTGCTTGCATAAACAAGTGTTGATAAAGAAGATTACCTTTTGGCTATTGCTTATTGTTTTGAATCAAGTGGAACTAGTAGGATTTGAGGAACAAAAGCACACTTTGAAACAGTATTGGTAAATTGGACCAATCTGAGCACATTCTTGAACCAAGCAATGTAGCTCAGGATATGACAGAACTGTGAATTATATTCACCACTATTAATAATAATAGTTACTATCTGCTTATCTTCTTTATATATAGGGCAACGTTCTATATAATGTAAACAAATTCTATCCATTTAAGTCAGAAGCTCTCAGCTCTCTGCCTGTCAGGATCATCAGGAGAACTTTCAGAATATGGCTGGGATCCAGATAGAATGAGCAGAATAATGATTGGCTTATACTTAATATTATATTTTAAATAACTATTCATTCAAATTCACTTCCAAATAACTCTGGTAATCTTTTTATTCATAAACTACAAACATATCTTCAATTCAGCATTGCTAAAAAAAAATTAATCACATTCCCTAGAATATTTTGCACAAAATTGCCTTATACAGCTTTAGTTATAGTTACATGTATATTTTTCTTATGAATAACTATTATTAAGGTAGTAATTTTGATCACTACTGATGTGGGTCAAATTTGAAACACTACTAAAGAGCTATATTATATATTTTTCCCATTATAGAGCTCCTGAGCTTTAGAGTCCCTTATCAACAACTTTGAAGTAATAGAATTTTATAGTGAAAAGGAAAGTTGATATGGTTTTATTTACTCTGTTACTTACAAAATGCCAAGAGGGTTTCAAAGTCCTAATTATTATTATTGTAAAACAGAACACAATAAAATAAGATTTTATTGCTGCACAAAACAAACAATTTTACTTCTGTAAACATCAGAAAGGTTCTATAGCTGCAACAAAAATGAAAAACAAAGTCATTGCCTGTGAAAAATAAAGCAGTAGACATATTATAGTATTGAGATCCCACATTTAAATAATATATTTTAGCATACAAGCGTCAAAATAGCAAGGACTTTATTTTTATTATGTGGTTTCCTTCAAATATGTGAAAATATTTTATATACCTTATTTCTATAGTCTCTTCAGACTGCATCTGAATTAACCTTCCTTATTAAAAAAAAAAGTTGTGTGTCACCTGTGTGTTTACATAGATTCATGAATTTGAAACAAATGAAATTAATTATCAAACTGAAAAATACCAAAACAAAAACAATTATATTAGTAGAAGTTTACATCAAGACATTCATAAATATTTATAAAACTCATTGCTAATCAATATAAGTGAATTTTATGTACTATATAGAGGTATTGATATTCAACTCTATATCCCACAAACATGTATAATCAATTATGTTTCAATAAAAACTCAGTGAATTTTAAAATATTAATCTTCTCAAAAGCCAAAATCATACCTCAAATTATTTTCAGCTGACCCATTTATGAATAGGCCTATTTTGGAAATAAACTTTGATATATTTATAAAACTAATACAACGATTTTATCTTATAAGAAATCAACATTTTATTTCAGAATTATATAAAGTAAAATTTTCAGTATAGAATGTTGATATTACATAAATAATGCATTGTCCATGTATAACAATTTTATTGATAAATACATTAAGAAATTGAGAATTATTTGCTTTCTCTGGTCTCAGTCTCTTTATGTGTCAAGTTTTAGATTTTGCTAAATTTCTGAGTTCTAGTCCATAACTAACAATTACATGATTTGCACTAAAAAAATGGCATTTTAATAGGTCATAATATTCCAGTATACTCATTTATGAACTATTAATAATCTCAAGTAAGGAAACCATTCCTGATTCCTCACTGTTGTATAATCCTCACATTATAAAGCTCAGTTTTCTTTTCACATCATTTTCACATTCATTTTCACACTCATGATCTTTACCACCACATCCCCCTTGTACTATTTTTTACCCCTTTTCTATCCCAATTTATTCTTTCTATTTCTCCTTCATTGAGCAACTGTTAATTGAGTATCTACTATATGCTAGGACTATCCTTTATTTGTCACTAATATGTAGTCACTAATAGTGTAAAGTGGAATACAAACATTAAGTACAAAAATGAATTAGGTATGTGTTTAAAATTTGGCAATTATTTTGAAGTAAAGTTAATATGAGAATTATAACAGGGGGCTCTAAGTTTAGTGGGAATCAGGGGAAGGCTCTCTTAGGAAGTAATATTTACACACCAACCCAAAGAATGAGTTGAAGTTAGCTAGGTAAAGGAGGTTGAGAGAAGGTAATGTTCCAGTTAGAGAAGAGCAGGTTCAAAGGTCTTAGATCAGGAAGGAATAGTGCAAGTTTGAGGAAAGACCCATAATGTCCATGTGTAGATAGAAAGTAGTGGATGACCACATAGCATGAGCCTGAGAGTATGAAGCGGGGGAGGACCCTTATGACAAAGGACTTAGGATCAAATTAGTTATGTAATACATTATTGTAAAAGCAACATGATATTATTTCTGGGTTTTACATATTAAAATGACAGAAAAATACCTAAATTTAGGTATCAAATTAAAATGTTAAAAACAAATTATCAGTTTCTTGTAGCATAACGTGTTAGACTGGATATGATAGGCTCAGCTGAGAAATAATTATAAATTGAACTAGAATGATAACAATGTGATGGAAAAAGTGCACTAATATTAGCAAGTCTTAGAGATCAGAAGGGATGGTTATTGACAATATTGGAAAAGGGAATTGATTGGATGTGGGAATTCATGTCAGCTAAAATTAAACTTCTTAGAGTGAGTCTTTTGGCCACCTAAAGATAGGAATCAAAGCACACAGAGTGCCTGAGATGACCTAGAGAAATAAAGTGATTGAAAAAGAAGAGAGCCCAAGATTTTGCTCTGAGTCACCTCAACACTTCTAGGTCAGAACAATAAGGAACCGCCACAGGGAAAGATTGAGAAAAAAACAACTATAACACGGGAGAAAGATAAGTTGTGTGTATGACAGAGAAAAGAGCCAAGAGTGTTTCAAGAAAAAGAAGTCAACCATTCTGTGTGTTACTGAGTAATGTCACTAAGTACTGAGGAGTATTCCTTCGATTTATAAAGATTCGGTTTGTTTGTTGATATTAGAAAAAGCATCAGTTCGTGTGAACTACTATGCATACGCTTTAGTCTTTGGTGAGATGAGGAGGGAGTGGAGGGTGTGGAAATCCTAATAACAAGTGTAGAAAAGTATTTCCAAAACATTAAATGAGAAGAGACGATAAAGCATCACAAATATTAGCTTTAGCACAAGAATAGCCATGTTAGAACTTAATGCTGAGGAAAGAATTCCACTTGAACAATGAACAATCACTGCAGTTTGTCAGTGTAATAAAGCAAGGCCAGAACTCAGCAACTTGCAAAACTATCAGTCTTGTTTGAAGTTTCAAGTGTTCTGGGAAGGAGGTAAAGCCAGAGCCAAGAAGTCTGACTCCAGGCTTCGTAGGACTGAGCCCAAGGACAGAGATTAAGACATACTAAGACATGCTGATCTCCGTGTAGTCACCAACCCTATCCCTGCTGCATTTTTCAGTACACGTCTCCTGTTGTCCTTCTATCTTATACAACCACCCCCAAAACCCTAAAGCTCTGAGACAGTTTTAGTTTAACTGTTTCCTCAGACATCTAATAATAAAGCTTCCTAACTCACACCAACATTTGGAACATTCGAGTCTTTTATTTTTGAGCAGAGAGCAGCCAAACTTTGGGCAACTGTAACAGAGACCACTAGATAGGAACTTGATGAGAATATGGTTTTTATACTTTTAATTTCTTTGTTTTGCTTTGCTTTCTTTTTAAGATGGAAAAGACCTGAGTTTGCTTAAACAAGGAGGAGAAAAAATCAGTAGATGAGAGATGAATGTGAGAGAGGACATAACTGACCAGAGAAATTTTGGGAGATTGTGATAAGGTTGGTGATAAGATGATAAGGTTAAGTATAAGGTTAAGAATCCCAAGTAAATCACAAAAAGATTGGATGGAAATGCATGGTTTATGTGTAGATAGTTTAGTGGTTAGTTGAATTTCATAATTAAAACAGATTATTCTCATCTGTGTAAATCAATAACCAGTGAATAAACTCTTTTAGAAAAGATCATGATAGTATATTCTTTTATGTTGACACTGTGTGGTTAGGTCATTCTTGAACATAAATATTTATAAGTAATATTTCTTAGAGAAAAGCTGTTTTAGACTTTCACCAGTGAGTACAGTTACATGTACATTTTTATGTGTCCATTATTTGATTGAAGAAGTCCTCTTATATTCCTAGTTTTCCAAGTGTTTTTATTTAAAAAGCGTGTTGATTTTTTTCAAATGTTTTTCTGCATTGTGGGGAAAATAGGATAATTTAGTCAGGCTCCTTCAGCTTAGGTCTGGTTGGGGGTCGAGCAGCACATTTCTTGTAAACAAGTTGTGTGTGGGTGGAGTTAGTGCACATGTGAACCAAAGTATCTTTTTAGTTTTCTGCTATTGTGTGTTCTTCAGTTTGTAAAGCAGAAGCTGGCTGGCAGAGCTCAAGTCTAAAAATCCAGTAGCAGTTGAGTTTCTGAGATTCTGCTTTGTACTGCCTATCTCCTAGACATGTGTGTGTTGAATAAAGGCTATTTCTACTTCAGCCAAGGCTCCAAGGACTGTTTTGTCTGGTTACCTAGCTCATAGACCTGCGTGTGAAGGGTTTGTGAATGGGTTTGAGGGGTCTGTGAGCTCCAGACCCCAGGTCTAGCTCTACATGCATCAAGGTAGATGACCATATGTTTTAGCCTCTTTATTATGTTAATGTGATTTATTATATTGACAGATTTTTATATGTTGAACCATCCTTGCATTTTAGGAATAAATCCCACTTGCTCGTGAGGTATAATCCTTTTTAAATGCAGCTGTATTCAGTTTGCTAGTATGTTGTTGAAGATTTTTTCATCTAAAATCATAAGGGATAGAGGTCTGTAGTTTTTTATGTTTGTTACTTATGGTGCCTTTTTAAGGCTTTGGCATCAGGGCAATGCTGGCTTCAAATGTGTTATAAAGTGTCCCTTCCTCTTCAATTTTTCTGAAAAAGTTTGCGAAGGATTTGTGTTCATTCTTCTTAAAGGTGTAGTAGAATTCATCAGTTAAGCCATCACATCTGGGACTTTTTTCGTTGAGAGGAATTTGATTACTGATCCTATCTTTTTACTGGTTATAGGTCTATTAAGACCGTGTTTTTCTTCATGATTCAGTCTTGATAAGGTTTGTGTTTCTAGAAATGTGTCCATTTTATCTAGGTTATCTAATTTGTTGGCATAAAATTGTTTACAGTTCTGTCTTATAAACCTTTTAATTGCTTTGTAATTGGCAGTAATGTTCCCACATTCATTTCTGATTTTAGTAATTTGGGTCTTCTCTCTTCTTTTGTTAGTCCATTAGCTAAGAGTTGTTAATTTTGTTGATGTAATCAAAGAACCAACTTAATTGATTTTCTCTATTATTTTTCTATTTCTATTTTGTTTCTCTCTCATCAACTTTTTTATTCTCTTCTTTCTCCTAGTTTTGGATTTAGTGTGTTCTTCATTTTTCTAGCTTTTTGAGTTGTGAAGTTAGTTTTTTTATTTGATATCTATCTCATTTTTCAATGTAAGCATTTATAGCTATACATTTTTCCCTTAGCAGTGCATTTTCTGTGTCCCATAAGTTTTGATTCATTGCATTTTCATTTTTATTCATCTTTAAGTATTTTCTAACTTCCATTGTAATTTCTTTATTGATGCATTGATTGTGCAATTTTTTTCAGTTTTTCTTTTGTTATTGATTCCTACCTTTATCCTGTTGTGATTAGAGAACTTTGTATTATATCTGTCTTTTAAAATCAATTTAAACTTAATTTGTTGCCAAATATATGGTCTATCCTGGAAAATGTTCCATGTGCATTTGAGAAGACTGTTTATTCTGTTGTTGAGCAGAGTGTTCTGTAAATGTCCATTAGATCTAGTCAGTTTTTTTTTTTAAATTTATTTTCACACATCTTTTATTTCCTTACTTATCTCTGCCTAACTATTCTATCCCTTATTCAGAGTGGTGTATTGATATCTCAGATTATCTGAAAATCACCTCAACTGGAGGAGAAGGAGCTTGGAACAATTTGGGGGTGGGATATTTCAAAACTAACCACCCACCTTTTTGCCTGCAGTTAGTGATCAGAAGTGACAATCAGCAATCAGAACATAGAACCCTAATATTTGGAGTACAGAGTCTTTGTTGCCCACACAGGCTCCTGCAAGCTTCATGCAATCCCCACTTGGAACACCTGCAGCGCTTTCTGCCACAGGAATGGGGGACAGGTAGCCAATCTGAGGTAAGATCTAAAGTTGAGTAAATATATGTACAATTTACTATCCAAGATTTCCCTCCAGAATTTTCAGGCCTTCAATGGTCACCAGATTATCAAAATTGTTACATCAGATTCTGGTGGGAAACATATTTCTGGTGCTTCCTGCTTTGCCATCTTCCCAGAATCCTCTCACCTGTTGTTAGTCTTTTGATTAAGGAAATTGACATTGTAAGTTGGTGAGATATTAATCCAGGAGAATTTTTTAAGTTGTCATTAAAAAAAAAAAAAAAAAAAAAAAAAAAAAAAACAGAAGAGCAAATGCTGTTGTGCTTTGGCTAAATTTATTATTAAATGAAAATAATATTTGTATTAAAGCAGTAACTTGTTCCAACCAAATTAATATAATATTCCATATGTGGCACACAAACCCAAAGCAGAAATCTGTTTACCTCTGAATTGGTCAGAAATTTTGAAATAGGATAGGCATACATCTTAAACTATAGGTTATATTAAGTATCATCAAGGGATAATCACATGCTATGTGGGCTGCAGTACTAATGATGGAAGAGGAGAAGAACATCCAGATTTAGCTCTGCAGTCTGCTGGCGAATAATAGGGCGGTTCTTCCTATTTCTTTAATTGTTTTTGTCAAGAATGGATGTTTGATTTTATCAGGTTTTTCAAAATGTAGGAACTGAATTGTCATATGGTTATTTCCTCACACTTAATATGATTAATTGTATTTATAAATTCTTTTTTATTGAGCCATTTTTACATTCCATTTTATGCTGTATTTTTTTTTCTGTTTAGTAATACTTTATTATGGATTTTGACTATGTTACCCATAAATGAGATAAATCTGTAGATTTTGGGGAGGGAAAATGCTGTCTTCTTGGACTTTTGGTATTGATGTTTTGTTTACACCTAAATTGGAATTTGTAAATATTTTGAAACATTTTATGGTCTGATAAGTTTAAGTAGTAGGAATTACCTGGTCCTTTGTAGACTCCAATCATAAATGTAGCAGATTCCCTCTGATGATATTTTATACATATCATGTTCTTTCTAAATTTTTCTTTTCATTTATAATCCATTAATTTTATCATTCTAATGTCTTATTTTTTACTTCCACAAAAGCAAACTATGAGACAAAACTTGAAAAGTAAGTAGTACATTTGGGAGATAATCTCAGAAAATGTACTATGGAGCAGGGAAATGGGATGGTGAAGAAAGGAAAGACAAAAAAAAATAATAACAATAAGTGGGTTTCAATACATAGGCAACAGAGGCTTAATTTTTTTGGCTATCCTCTGAGAGAGAGTGTAGAATATACCTCAGTTCAATCCAGTGCAGGTTAAAACATCTGACGTATTTTTCCACATTTTGTTATCTCTCATTGGTTGGATATATCTCCTAAGGTGATAAAGCTCTGGCACTCCTTTTCTGCTATAACCCAGGCAGAGCATGTTCCTGTGTTCAGGTAAAGTCTCAGGCAGAGAGAGATGCAAATGCCTGAGCTCAGAAGCTATCAGCGTATAAAGAACCTGTCCACAAAACTGAAGATGACCATTGGGTGGGCCAAGGAGTGAGAGCATCAGCTGCTTGTCACTTAATTACTTTTCAGTAATTCCCCATGGTTCCTTTCAAATTATCTTTCAACATTATGGGCCAATGGAGCTTAACATTTATTATCACGAGAAGGGGGAAGGATCAAAGCAGAGAGAGAGAGACAGCCCCACCTAATTCCTTCATCAGGTTTTCCATTGGTTATATGTAACATATAGATTTGAGAAAGTTACTAAGTTATATCTTACATACAGGGTAAGGTTAGTTAAAGGTATTCTAGGTGATTTTATGGCTTTCTGGTGCCATTAAGGCTGCTTCTAAGTAAAATGGTCTTACAATAACATTTTCCACGATAGGTGGATGTGATTATTGACTTATCCCAGATCTCCTAAAGCAATATAATTTAGCTGATCTGCTCCTAGCAGATTCTTTTAGTTATTTTTACCATATATAACTGATCAATTTACTTCAAAATACCTTTTTATACCAAGAAATTAAACATACATTTCAGCCTATCATAGTAAGTCTACATGAAGAAAAAGTTCACTTGGTGAAGCTGTGCTAAAGGGAGTTAAGTTACTTCCTGGTGATCTAGTTAGGATTTGGTGCTCTCAAAAGGGAGTTAAATGCCAATACTCTACTGAATACTTTGTCTAAATCCATTAAGAAAAAAATCAATTTGTTTCCCTAGTCTAAGCAGACTTGGTGTTGAGCATTATTCATGTCTGTACATCCTCAATTATCTCATGGCATAAGCCAGTTTCGAGTTTGAGATTAACAAGACAGCATTATTTTATTTGGTTCCATGAAAATGAGAAAGGGAATCCATTCTTGAACCCGACTTTAGTGTATTAATATACATATATATATATATGAGTGGTCTTCAAAAACTTCATGGAAAGATTTTTACTATCTTTTAATTCAATTTCTTTGCAAACTTTTTGAAGTACCCTCATACATATACATACACAAGGGAGCTTCAAAATTGTGAAAAATTGAGTTAAAAGATAATAAAACTCTATGAACTTTTTGAAGACCCCTTTTGTCTTCAAATATATATACATATATACACACACACACACACACACAATTTATATATGTAATATAGTAAAGTATATATTTATTTTAAAATAGTACAGAATTTAGTAGTGTATATGTGTATACATTCATATATACATTCATAAATATATAAATTTTAGGATCACATTTGAAGTTATGTCAATATTAAAATTAGCATCGATATTATTTAGTAGTATTTGTGTATGAGTTTATGAGTTTACATACAATATATTTAGTAATTTATTAAGTTCCCACAATGTACGAATATATCACTATTCGCGTTTTAACTGACGGTTCCCTTTTATTAGTTTTATGCTGAGTATTATTTAGGTGGTTTTCAAAGAGAAGTACAAAATGCAGGATGATCTGCACAGGTCTCAAGAATAGCAGAGGGGCATATAGAGCAATCTTTGCCTATGATAGTACTACAGGGGCAATCACAAGTGGTGCCATTGTTCAACAGCAGTTATTACTGGATCGTAATGTTTTCCTACTAATCACCACTCTGATGCTGTGTCATTCGTTAGTCATAGCTAAGATGACACAAAAGCTCATGACCTCCTGGCTTCAGAGTAACTAGTAAGAATGCTTTATCTTCTTTTTTCCATAACCTCACAAAAGCACAATTAGTAAGATCTTTCTCCTAGAATAGTAAGTGAAATATGACTTTAAAAATATGATTGCTATATCAACAGCTTCTATTTGGAATGAAAGAAGAGGTCACTAAAACATTCATCCATGGTTATGATTACCCTTTGTGCTTATCCGAGCTTATTAGGACAAAGTGATCACTGTTACAAGCAAAACAAACATGAATTATAACATGCAAGTTTTGCAAACCCAGAACACCTGGTCACAAATAGAGATTTTAAAAGATTTTGTATGTAGGCTATTTTATGGGTAAAATATTTTGTAAATGAGGCCACATCAGCAAATTCATTTGGGTGACTGATTTTATTACAGTATCAAACAAGAGCAATGGTTAGCCATTATTAGCTGGAGTCTTAATATTTCAATCTTCTTCCTGTTAGTTATGGATCACTCTTTTTTTTTGTCTTTTTTCGTGTCCGGCAACGGACCGCAACCCTCAGTGTCGTGCCCGTACCGGACCGGCACCGGCAACGGGATCGCAACCCTCGGCGCTGCGCCCGCCCCTCGCTCAGCCAGTGAGCGGGAACCGGTCTGTATGTGGGATCCGACCCCTCGGGTGGGAGTGCCGCCGCGCTTCCCAAGCGGCGCACTGTAGCAGTGCGCCACCGGGCCGGCCCCTAGTTATGGATCACTCTTAATGAATTCCACCAGCTAAGAGAAATTCCTTCCTTCCTTCCTTCCTTCCTTCCTTTTTTTTTCCTTTTTTTCTTTCTGTCTCTCTTTTCTTCTCTCTCTGTCTCTCTCTCTTGCTTTTTACTTTAAGGGCATACCCCATGGTTTAATATCTATTATTTAATTTGCACAGCACCTTTCCTCCCCTGCCTTAGTCTGCAGTCATTTTTGCCACACACACCATACACATAATTATTAGATAGTAACCATGTGAATAAAATATGTCTGATAAACCTGACCACAGCTCTCCAGGGGAAAGAATCTGACTTGTACATGGAAATGATAGTCCTTTCCTGTGATATTTGTAAAGGGAATCTAGAAAGAAAAGTCCCCCTCCCTCTTTTGCTCTGTGGGTAAACTGAATGTAAAAGCTCTATGTGGGGGCAATCTGAAACCATATCTTTCACATGTTTAAAGAAAAAAATCATTGAGTGGAAATTGAAACAGTCTTTCAGAGAGAATGGGTAAAGACAGAGAGAAAGGTGTGGTGATACCTAACTCTTCACAACCATTGTTCCTCACTTTCAATTCCATTCCGATTATCTTTATAATACATTTTTCTATTTATTTAAGCTATTTCAAGTCAAGTCTCTTATTTGGAAGCAAAAGAATCCTTATTAATATGAGTATATTAGATACACGAGTATGCAGAATTGTTTACTCAAGAAGCAGCTCTTAAAAGATCATTACAAATGTTTCAGTTAAATGTTTAAAACCATGTCTCCCCATAGAAGTAAATAAATTCTAAGACAAATAAAGAAAATATAAGTAAATTAAAATCACTCTAGCTATTAAGGTACCCTGGGTATCATAGGTCAGTTTCCTAGGAAATAGCCTCTGAGATGTAGACTGTGTGCAGGTTGTTTACTGGGGATTGCTCTCAGAAGTGATACTTACACGTGGGAAAGGAAAGCATGTTGGGTTAAGGGAGAAGTTGAACTGTACTTCAGTTGCAATATAGGCTTCAGCTGATCCTACAGAGAGCTAAAATTCTCAAGCTGGGATGACCTTCAAAGTTGTCTTTAGTTGAGACAAGGACGGGTTAGTGCTTAACCCCCATATCAATCAGTCATTGAATGCAGGCAGTGACTTTTTATTGAGTGCAATTTCTACAGAAGGATTCAGCTATGAGCCATTAGTAAGCAAATACTCCAGGCTGATGGGGAAATTAACACCTAGGTCCTAAAACAGGGAGTTTGGTGCAGCATACCACAGCATCCACTATGTTGCATAAAGTGGCACTCCTAGGTTTTATTTAATTTCTGTTTAACTAATGATTTTAAGACAATATTAACTAACAATATGTTTGCCCCATATGATTCTGAAGTTACTATATGTGTGTCAAAAAATGTGAAGGGGACTTTAAGAAGGGTGGCAAAAGACAACCAACAATCAGGCAAATAAAAGAAATTCTCCCCAGTGGATATTTTCACTTTTAGATATGAAAATCAGGGGGGATGTGTAGGGATATTGAAAGAGTCTGTGAGTTGGCAAGTATTTGTTTATCCAGTGTCTAATTAATTGATTCCTTCTTATCCTAGGATAATTTAATTTCTGAATTGATGTAGAGACAATTTAAAATGAGTTTCCATAATGTACAGATCCTTGCTATTGTTCATTAGACTATAATGGCATTCCTTGTAGGGTATATGAGAAAAGAGAGCTGGGGGCCAGAATGGAACTTACATGCTACTCATATGTCCTGCGACATTCTGCATACTTACTTCGTCAGCCAGCCCAGCCCTGCAATAGAGAAACAATGTTTTATTTAATGAAAATGTGACTTCTCTTCTGAGGTTTTCCACATCTTTTATTTATTAATCGGAAAAAAAATAGACTAGAAGTAAAATGAGTTTTCATGTTCTGCATCAGATGCACATGCTCTGTGAAGGGAAATTTATTATACTTTCTATTATAATTGTTTCTTGGAATATTTGCTGGGTATTCTCACTAAACATGCTTTACCAACCTTCTTCACTGAATATCATTACTCTAAAACTCCAGGTTTTTCAAAAACTAAATAGCATAGAAGCACTTTTTCAGAAACATAAGGTCACTGTGTAAAAAATTTTGTTACTGCCATATTGGCAATGGTGGAAGTATGGTGAAAGAAAACAACATTTGCAAAGCATTAGAATATAGCAAAAGAGTTCCAGCCCAGAATCCCTGGCCCTCTAAGCTTTGCAAAATTAGTCATAGAAGTCTAAGCTGTAGTCAAGTCTTATAAAACTAAGTTGCATTTATTTAGTATTTATAAACTAGAGGTGCATTTTCTTTTTAAATCAAAAATTAATTAACTGGTTTTATTACCTAATTTTCTGCTGATCAAATGTCTTTTAAAGCAATGTCATCATTATTATTAACTAAAAGGCAAGAAAGACTTCTGTTAGTTAAAATCATACTTTGATAGAAATGACATTTTGAAGTTTAAGACCTGGGAGCAAAATAAAAGCCACATTGTTTAAAAAGTTTGGAAATTGTTGATGTAAAGAAAAAAAAAAAAAACTTTGGAATATGAAAACCAGAGTTATAATTCGATGCCTGCTACTAAATAAATATGATTGAGGAGGTCACTTAAAATGTTTGATCCTCTGTAAAATTAGATAATAGGATAAGTCAATTTGAAAAATCTCTTTCAACTTTAATGTTTTTTGGTATTTCATTGTCCTTCTACATTTCAGCTCCTTCCTCTGACCCTAAGTAAAGGAGTGGGGAGGAGATAACTTAGAACATCTCTGTTCTTGCACACATTCCAATGGAATGCTTATCTTTACAAGAATCAGTGCTCATCTCCTATCCACTCACATTCATTTATTCATGTAGCAGACATTTATTTGCTACTTTCTAATTATCATTTGATCTGTAAAATTTGTAGAAAAAATTTGTTCTTATGGCAACTATACTCAAGTATGAGCGTTAGATGTGCTTATATAAATGATAATATCGGGAGCTGTGCTGTTGTTAGCAAGAATGAAAGTTTATGCAATGTATGTAGGCTATTTTATGGGTAAAATATTTTCTAAATGAGGCCACATCAGCAAATTCAGAAATAGCACATAGGAAGAGCTGATTAGCTGTAAAGTGAACATTTTGGAGATATTGGGTGAGGAGTAGTTTACAACTTTCTGGAGCATGTATTCTTGCCTAAGGTCCATTTTTTTTCAGGGGGAATATGAGATGTTCCAGGTTGAGCTCCCAGCATATAATCAATCTAATCCCGAGTACTTTCTTTTAAGCTTTTGAAAAGTAATTTCAGATAATTGCTTCTTTCTGAGAAGAGTTTAAATATTTTGAGAAAATTATGGATTTGGCATTAAAGGACAGGCCAATCTGCTTCAATTAACTCTTGTCTTTTTTTATCTCTTACAATGCATTTTAAACAAGTTCTTATCTTTTTTTCTCCTTTAGCTCTGCAAATCAAAAGCCGCAATGTATACCAACTCTGAAAAAGAGTACTAAAAATTCTACAAACATCCATATTTAGGAAACCAATTAGTGCCCTGCCAGTTTACCCAACCACATAAAATTTTGTTCTTATGGTATCCAGCTTGAACAGGATTGTAAGTTCTTCAAAAAAGTGGTTATTATAAATACAGAAGAGTATCAGCTAACAACAAATAACATCTTAGGGAGCACTATGATGTTAAGCATGTAGATGAAAGCCAAAATTTATTGTGAAAATTTTTGATTTTTATAATGACCCTGTATCTTAATAAGTGTCTATGCAACAAATTCAAATCTGGTATACAATTCTAAGTATTTGAACATTTTTTTATTTGTTTAATTCCAAGCATTCTAATTGGTTTTTCATAAGAAAATGTTATTCTTATTCTGAAGATTATATTTGCTTGTACATGAAACTCTGAAGATTTGTCAATAAATTGGTAGTCTATTTTTAAACTTTGTGGAATTTATCTTAGAGTCTAGAGATGTCTTCTCACTTCATCTTCTCTCTAAAGTCATCCAATCCAATGACTTCACTTACCATCTGTAAATAGTTGATTTCCAAGTTTTTATCTCTAACAGAGCTGTTTTAAAAAATTCAGTGCAATGACCTATCTACTTCACATCTCTACTTGTTTGTCTAAGAAATCTTCATTTATCAAAACCTGAACTCCCGATTAATACATACAGATCCACGAAGAAAAATACATATTCACTAACAAATCCTCAGCCTCTACCATGTTTCTTATGTTGGTAAGTATGATGGTCATTAAAAATTATTAAAACAAAATGAATATTTGATTTTTCTGAATACTTGATTTTTGAATACTTTTATTTTATGGAAGCAAAAGATTTTCAAATCTTAAATATTGTAATTATATATTGTGGGGGGGGGTTTCTTATATATTTCTATCTCTTTTACATTCAGTACATTTCTTAAAGTGACTTTTAACTTTTGGGGTTTCTTATATATTTCTATCTCTTTTACATTCAGTACATTTCTTAAAGTGACTTTTAACTTTTGTGTATAATTTCATAATTAAGAACAAGGTAATGGAATGACTAATTATAATCTTCAATCAATTGGTGTAGGATTCACTTAAGGACAATAGACAAGAAATCAATTATTGTGCAGAACAAAGATGCTACTAGGCCATAAAGTGCCTTTGGGCAAATTAGAAATAGGCAATTCTTTTCTGGGGGGAAGCAGCCCTGAATATGGCTTGGGAAGCAGTGTGAGATATGCTTTAGATTCCACTTGCCTTTTTGTCCAGACATCTTCTGCAAGGCACAAAGTGCACAATATGCTAGGGCCTTGAGGCTGGGGGAGCTTTAAATGCTACATTGACATTCACTTTAGCTGCCCTCAAGAAATTTAATTAAATTTCTTTATTGAAGAAGCCCTGGAGTTTGTTCTGTGTTGATGACTTGGGTCAAGTCATTCTCTTCTTAAGAGAAATGGGAATGTCAAATAGTTAATGAAATAGAAATCACTTAGTCCTTGAGTTTTCAGCCTCATTTATTCTATTTGCCATGCGTTTCTCTGGTGGCTTCTAGGTTCTGGAGGCTTTCTCAGGTTTTGCTAGGAAGATCTGCTCTATTCTACCTTAGAATGTCCCTCTAAGAAGTCTGTTAGACAATGCAATGAAATAAGAAAAAAAAAATCCAGGACATAAAGGAGGAAATTTACAAAGAGATTAATACCTCAAAAAAGAATATAGCAGAACACCTACAACTGAAAGACACATTCAGTGAAACAAAAAGTACAATGAAGAGCTAAAGCAGCAGATTAGAGCAAGTGAAAGAAAGAATTTCCAAATTCAAAGATGGTCTTTATGCAATAACCCAGGCAGACAAAAAAAAAAAAAAAAAAAAAAAAAAAAAAAAAAGAAAAAGGAATTTAAAAAATGAAAAAAGTTTAAGAGAGCTAGCAGACAACCTTAGGCACACAAATATTTGAATCATGGGTGTTCCTGAAGAGGAGGAGAAAGGTAAAGGCATTTAAAATCTATTCAATGAAATAATAACAGAAACTTCCCAGGTACAGGGAGAAACATAGACCTTCAAATTTAGGAAGCTCAAAGATTCGCAAACAGATTAAACCCAGAAAGATCCTCTCTGAGACAGAATATAGTCAAACTGGAAAAGCTCAAAGACAAAGAAAGGGAAAATCCTAAAAGTAGCAAGAAAAAAAGCATCAAGTCACTCACAAGGGATTCCCTATCAGATTAACAGCAGACATCTCAACTAAAATTCTACAGGCAAGAAGAAAATGGGATGACACATTCAAAATATCAAATCAAAAAAAACATGCCAGACAAGAATACTATACCTAGCAAGGTTATCCTTCAGAAATTTGGGAGAAATAGTGTATTTTCCTGACAGACAAAATCTGTGGGACTTCATCACCACATGACCAGCCCTGCAAGGTATTTCCACAGGAGTCTGCATCTGGAATCCATAAAACAATAATCATTAACATGAATACACAAGAAAGAATGAAACACACTAGTCAAACACAAATGCAAATGGAAAAGAAAAAAAGATTAAATCTTAACATTTCAAAAAAAATTGAAGACAAATAATAAAAAGGGAAGAAAGAAGCAAAAAAAATGTTTAACACATCCAAATGAAAATTGATAAAATGCCAGGAGTAAGATAATATCTGTCAATAACAACCATAAATGTAACTGGATTAAACTCCCCATTCAAAAGACACAGAATTTAACACATCCAAATGAAAATTGATAAAATGCCAGGAGTAAGACAATATCTGTCAATAACAACCATAAATGTAACTGGATTAAACTCCCCATTCAAAAGACACAGACTGACTAAGTGGGTTAAAAGGCTAGGCCCCACTATATGCTGTCTTCAAGAGACTCACATCACCTGCAATGACACATAGACTAAAAGTGAAAGGATCAAAAAAGATATGCCACATATATGGAAACCAAAAACAAGCAGGAGTAGCTATTCTTGTATCAAATAAAATAGACTTTAAGTCAAAAACTATTAAAAAAAAAGACAAAGAAGGCCACTGTATAATGATAAAGGGATCTATCCAGCAAGAAGACAAAACAGTCATAAATATGAATGCACTCAACACCAGAGCACCTGGACATATAAAGCAAACACTCTTAGACCTAAAGAAGTAGATAGATCCCAATATGATAACAGTGGGTGACCTGAACATCCCCCTTTCATCACTGGACTGATCATCCAGGCAACAAATCAACAGAGAAACACAGGATTTAAGCTACACTTTAGACCAATTGGGCCTGACAGATATCTAGAGAACATTTCATTCAACAGCTACAGAATATACATTCTTTTCATCAGCACATGGAACATTCTCCAAAATAAATCACATGTTGTTTCATAAATAAATTCTCAATTACTTTAAAAAAATTGAAATCATCTCAAGTATCTTCTCAGACTACAATGAATTAAAACTAGAAATTAATAACAAGCAAAATTCAGGACATGGAAATTAAACAACAGGCTCTTGAATGACCTACATGCCCAAGAGGAAATTTAAAAAATATCAAAAAATTTCTAGAAATCAACAAAAATAAAGACACATCATATCAAAACCTGTGGGATACTGCAAGCAGTGCTAAGGGAGAAGTTTATAGCAATAAATGCTTATATCAAAAATATAGAAAGATTCCAAGTAAACAACTTACCCATACACCTAAAACAACTAGGAAAAAAAGCACATCCTATCCCAAAGTTAGTAGATGGAAATAAATAATTGAGATCAAGGCAGAACTAAATGAAATAGAGACGTCAAAAATGATAGAAGAGATCAATGAAACAACAAGTTGGCTTTTGAGAAGATAAACAAAATAAACAAATCATTAACTAGGTTGGCAGAAAAAAAAAAAAAAAAAGAAGAGAGAAGACCCAAATTACAAAAATCAGAAATATAAAAGGAGACATTGCAACTGATACCACAGAAATACAAAAAATCATTTGATATTATTACAAACACCTATATGCCAACAAATTTGAAAACCTGGAGGAAATGGATAAATTTCTGGACACATACAGACTACCAAGACTGTATGAAGAAGAAACAGAAAACACAAACCTACCAATAACAAGCAATGAAATTGAAGCAGTAATCAGCAGTCTCCTAACAAAGAAAAGCCCAGGATTGGATGACTTTTCTGTCAGCAGTAAATTCTACCAAATTCTACCAAAACTCTACCAAACCTTTAAAAAGAAATTAATACCAATTCTATTTAAACTATTCCAAAATATTGAAACAGAGGCCACACTCCCAAACTCATTCTATGAGACTGGCATCACCTTAATGCTAAAACCAGATGAAGATACAACAAAAAAGGAAAACTACTGACCAATATCCCTGATGAACATAAATGCAAAAATCCTCAACAAAATACTAGCAACTAGAATACAACAATGCATCAAAAAAATAATATCCTNTATTTAAACTATTCCAAAATATTGAAACAGAGGCCACACTCCCAAACTCATTCTATGAGACCGGCATCACCTTAATACTAAAACCAGATGAAGATACAACAAAAAAGGAAAACTACTGACCAATATCCCTGATGAACATAAATGCAAAAATCCTCAACAAAATACTAGCAACTAGAATACAACAATGCATCAAAAAAATAATATCCTATGATCAAGTGAGATTCATCCCAGGGATACAAGGATGGTTCAACAGACACAAGTCAATAAAAGTGATACACCACATCAACAATGTCAAGGACAAAAATGATATGATTATCTCAACAAATGCAGAAAAAAATTTGACAAAATTCAACATTGCTTCATGACAAAGACTCTCAGAAAATTAGCTATACAAGGAAAGTATATCAATACAATAAAAGCCAAGCTCACTGCCATTATCATCCTGAATGGGGAAAAACTGAAGGCTTTTCTCTTAAGAACAGGAACAAGACAAGGATGCCCTCTCTCATTCCTCCTATTTAGCATAGTACTAGAATACTAGCCAGAGCAATCAGGCAAGAGAAAGAAATAAAGCATATCCAGATTGGAAAAGACAAAGTGAAATTGTCCCTATTTGAAGATGACATGATTCTATATACAGAAAAATGTAAAGACTCTATCAAAAAAGCCTTAGAGCTGGTGAATAATTGTGGTAATGTTGCAGGATACAAAATTAATGCCCCCAAATCAGTTGTGTTTATATTCTCCAATAACAACTAACAAAATGAAATGAAGAAAGTAAGCCCATTTATATGAGTCACCAAAAAAATAAAATATCTAGAAATCAATTACCAAGAAGGTGAAAGATCTATGCAATGAGAACTATAAATCACTAATGAAAAAAATTAAAGAAGACACAAAAAGATGGAAAGATATTCTGTGCTCTTGGATTGGAAGAATCAACACTGTAAAAATGTCCATACTAGGCACAGTGATCTACAGATTCATTGTAATCCCCATCAAAATACCAATGACATTCTTCACAGAAATAGAAAAGAACATGCCTAACAGTCATATAGAACAACAAAACACCCCAAATAGACAAAGCAATCCTGAGCAAAATAAATAAATAAATAAAGCCAGAGGTATAACACTCCTTGACATCAAATCATACTTAAGGCCATAGCAAACAAAACAACATGGTACTGGCATAAAAATAGACACTCAGACCAAGAGAACAGAATAGTGGACCAGAGATCAACCCCCAGACTTACAGCCAACTGATATTTGACTAAGGCACCAAGAACATACATTGGGGAAAAGACTGCCTCTTCAATAAATGGTGCTGGGAAAGTTGGATATTCATATACAGAAGAATGAAACTAGACTTGCACCTCTCACCATATACCAAAATCAATTCAAAATGGATTAAAGACTTCAGTATGAGACCTGAAACTATCAAAGTGCTAATGAAAAATATAGGGGAAGCTTTTCAGGTAGCAGGACTGGGCTAAGACTTTATGAATAAGAGCCCCAAAGCACAAGCAACAAAAGAAAAAATACATAAAAGGGATTTTATCAAAATAAAAAGCTTCTGCACAGCAGAGGAAATAATCAACAGAGTGAAACAGCAACCTACAAAATGGGAGAAAACATTTGCAAAGTACACATCCAACAAGGGATTATTATCCAGAATATACCAGGAACTCAAACAACTTCATAGTAAAAACAACAACAACAA
>NW_007726318.1:471222-475240 GCF_000696425.1 Galeopterus variegatus
AACAACAACAACAAATAATCCAATTAAAAAATGAGCAAAGGAGCTGAATAGACATTTCTCAAATGAAGACATACAAATGAGCAATGATCACATTTAAAAAGTACTCAGCATCACTAAGCATCAGGGAAATGCAAATCAAAACCACATTGAGATATCACCTCACCCCTGTTAGACTGGCTATTATCAAAAAGACAGAATAACAAATGTTGGCAAGGTTGCAGAGAAAGGGAAACTCTTTTGCACTTTTGCTGGGAGTGTATATAAGTGCAGTCATTAGGGAAAACAGTATGGAGGTTTCTCAAACAACTGCAGATAGATCTGCCATATGATCAAGCAATAGCACTTCTAGGTATATACCCAAAGGAATGGAAATCATCATGTTGAAGGGATACCTGCACTCGCATGTTTATTGCAGCTCTGTTTACAACAGCCAAGATATGGAAACAACCTAAATGTTTATCAATGGGAGACTAGATAAGGAAAATGTGGTATTTATATACCATGAAATACTACTCTGCCATAATAAAAGAATGAAATGCTGTCATACATAGCAACGTGAATGAGCATGGAGAAAATTATGTTAAGTGAAATAAGCCTGGCAAGAGAGAGGCAGTCAACTATTTTGTACCTCACTCATAAATGGGAGCTAAGAGAGAAAGAAGGAAGTAAAGACCAAGTGATGCATTGGATTTGCACAGGGAGAAAGCATACCTAGGATTGTCGGGGTTGGGGGGGACGGGGGAGGAGGAAGGCAGTCAGGCAGTAATGGGGTGAGGGACATGGAGAACAATTGCATTTGTGGTAAGGGGCATGCCAATAGTATTGATCTGGCCATCACATCTTGGGCACAGTTGATGATGGTCAGCTTTGTACCTTATTAATATGCATAATAAATTAAAAAGTAAAAAAAAATAAAAATAAATTAAAAAATGAATGTCCCTCTAAGAAGTTAGTTTCTTCAGTCTCTTTAATCTGTTGCCTCTCCTTCCCAATTTCAATTTTGCAGAAAAGGACAAAATAATTTTACTGATGCCATCTATTTTGGTGCAGGTTTATATTTTTATTTCTTTATTATCATTTTAATGAGGTTTTAGGAAAAAGAGAAAGTGACACATTTTGCTCAAATCACCTCTCTTAATCAGAAGCTCACTAGGACTTTTAAAATGTGTTCATAAATGTTTTCTCCAAATATGCCATTTATAAATGCCTAAGTGCAAATATTAATTTGCTTGTTAAGGAGGCCTTAGGTAATTCTCTTCTTTTGTTTACTTCTGTTGCCTCACATTTTAAAGAGTTTTATATAAGTCTTTCATTTGGAAACAGGATGGGTTTACTTTCTTCAAGCTTTCTTATGTTTATTAATTAGAATCTTCTGAGACTTTTAGTATGACATGCATTGTCCTACGTAATTCCTGACTATTCAAGAAGTTTGTCTTTTTCTGTCATCTGCTGTCACTGTTTCAGTTGTTTACGACTGTGTAACAAACCATTCAGGTAACTTAATGACTAAAGCAGCAACAATTTTATTTCTCATGAGTCTATAATCCCATAGGAGCTCAGCTGAAATGTTCTCCTGGACTCTTTTAGGGCTATTCATGAGGGTAAAGTCAGGGGTAATCAGGGCTGGGACATCCTACATAGCTTTACTTACAGGTCTGGCNTAACAAACCATTCAGGTAACTTAATGACTAAAGCAGCAACAATTTTATTTCTCATGAGTCTGTAATCCCACAGGAGCTCAGCTGAAATGTTCTCCTGGACTCTTTTAGGGCTATTCATGTGGGTAAAGTCAGGGGTAATCAGGGCTGGGACATCCTACATAGCTTTACTTACAGGTCTGGCATCTTCGTGGGGATAGCTCAAAAGCCTGGAAATTTCCTCTCTCTGAGCACCTAGTTTACATTTTTACATTGCATAGCTGCTGGCTTCAAAGTGAGTGTTCAAAGTAATCAACCCCCAATGTATAAACACTTAGTAGGCCTTTGTTTGCATCTAAATTGCTAAGGTCATGTCCCAGAAGCCAAAAGACTAAATATGGGATTAAATACCAGGAAGTGCAGTTCCTTGGGGATCATGATGATAAACGTATATCCCAGCCACCTACTACCAAGACAAATATTCTTCTGGTCATCTGATTATTTGGAGAAGTTATAACATAATAATTTAAATCACTACATGTGTATGTTTCGAGTAAGAAACAAGTGAAAGATCTCGACAGTGTATCACTCCTACCTGCCTCTGCTGCTTCCTGCCACTGAACTCGCCAAAGTTCATGGTGCTACCTCTGGTACACCATGAACTTCGAATTACTGGGAACTACATTTCAAATACATTACTTTCTACAGCCTCCACCTGCCTCCCTGCACTGTTTATGTGATCTATATTTCCTTATACTCCTTACATCTCCATATTGTATGCTTTTCCCATTATTCAGAGTCCTTAACCCTTATTAATTGTGACAGCCCATTCATTCTTCAAAGCCCTGCTTAGATTTTTCTTTTTTCTATAAGACTTTCTTTGATTGATCTATAAAAACTCATCACTGTCTCATCCTTGATCTACTACTATATATATAAACCAACTCTGCCAGATGTTATATTCTAATTACACACACACACACACACACACACAGAGATAGATATAAATATATAGATATAGATATATATCATGCCTCCTTTTAGGTGAAAATTGAAATCAAAGTGTAGTGCCTATATCCTATTTCTATTTGCATAAGATGACTGGCAAAATATCCTAAACATAACAGGCCCCAAATACATAATCATTGGATAATTATGGTAATTATTATAATCATTCAGTTTATTAAGCACATACTATGTGTTATTTACTTTTCTAAATGCTTTACACGTCTTAACTCAGTTATTCTTTCTCTTTCTCTCTTGCTCTCTCTCTTACACACACACATATATACACACATACACACACACACACATATACATACCTAAGGAGGAGGTACTTTTTTTTCTATTTTCATTAAACAGATAAAGTGACTGAGGCTGAGTATTTCTCAAAGCTCATTGTAAGTCAATGGTGGAAGGGGGATTTGAAGCCAGTCAGTCTTGAACCAGAGACCATGTTCTCAGTCTCCTTGCTCTGCTGAATCATTATTCATTAACTTACGTTTCTCAAAGAAAATATATTTTTTAGTAAAAATAAGAGTTTGTAATTCATCTTTTTTTCTATTAGTCTTATATGAAATCATAGACATCTATAGGTAAAAAAGACTTTAATGTTCACCTAGTACTATAACCTCTCCTTCTCTCTCTCTTTCTCCGAGAGAAAAAGAAGAAAGTCAGATTATGAGCCAACAATGTACATAGTGACATATTTGAAATTAAAAATACATTCAAATATATCACATTCATTTTCCTGGCTGAGCATGTAGGTGTAGATTAAAACCCAAGGTCCTGGAATTTCTATATATATGTATATATACTTATATATACATATATATATATATATCCACACACACATATGTATATGTATATATACATATATATACATATATATATATATCCACACACACATATGTATATATACATATATATATATATAATGATATTAGCACTCTAAAAATATAGAAATGGTGGGAGAAAACGTTTATGGAACATAAACACTGTTAAAGAAAAATCATGGGAGTCCACTGTTTTGGACTAAGCTCCTGCACTAGTCCCCAACAGATCAGACTGAACCAAAATGACCTGCCTCATGTTAAGTGCTACATAATTAAACTAAAACTTTAAGAAAGCAGATAGATCTCAAAACAGATCAGGGTTTTTTTCCCCTGAAAACAGGAGGTTCTAGCATAATACAGAAATTTACTTTGCTCTAACCATCATGAAAAAGTGACTTGATACTAATCAGTTTTTTTTTGTTCTTTTCTGTTGTTCTGTTTTCCTGATTCCACCTTATAAAACCCATTGTTCTGCTATTTCCCAGTGGAATTTGAAACCAAATAAATCTATTTACAATAATGACACAATGTGATGTCAGTGCCTAA
>NW_007726318.1:475976-478782 GCF_000696425.1 Galeopterus variegatus
TTTTTTTTTTGCTTTGTTAAGAGGATGTAATTATTTCCAATTTCTATCTTATGCTGACTTCTCAAATAAATCACAATGAGAACATTCTAATGTTTTGTTTGCCATTGGAAAGTCCATGAAGGCAAGATACTAATTTCAGAATTCTTTTTAAAAGAAAAAATATGAGCAAATTTTATTTTTCATATACTTAACCTCTCTTTTTTCTTCATACATGGTAACACTGAAGTAGACTTTAACTGAAAGACCCCCTATGGGATTCAGAAATGATTTCTGGAAAATTTTACTTATTCTAACTTCTATTTAGAACCTCAACATAAAACCACAGTTATTTTGTTGTTGTTGTTTTTGAATAGAGTAATTCAAAGTCATTTCTTATTTTACAAATATACAAAGCAAAAATACAGTTAGATTGCCTTTATTTTAAGCTGCCCATTTTTCTTCCATTAAGTGATTTTTGCCTTGAGAACACTGTATAATAATGTGTTATTCTAAATCACATGGCATATTAAAAACAAAATTTCATTATTTATTTGGATCAATCTATATATTAATGAAGATTCAGTCAGCAAAACAAAAATCACTCTTGTGTTTTAAAAAATAAAAAATGAGGAGGGGGAATAGGATTTAATGCAGGAAATTGGTTAAACAGGTTTTGAAAGACCTTAGAAAACAAACAATGAGACACCCCAGAGAATCACAACTGCAGGAAGCTTCAAACTTGCAAGAGACTGAAAGACAGATGAGATAAAGGTGCTGCTACTAGGGCAGAGACCGGTGTCATTAGGAGGGAGCTAGAATCTCAGCAGGAAGAGACTACTCCACAGCAGGACAGAGACCATGAAAGGATGGGCCATCTTTTAGAAGCCAGAGGGAGAGAGAGGATGCAGCCACTTCAAAAGATGTCATGAAGCAAGAAAGCTCAGGCCACATCAAACCTGATACTAAGGGACAAGAACCCAACTAAATGGAATTCTCTGAGTTACAGAGTGAAAAGAGAGAAAGGTGGTATATTATTTGAGAGCAAATAGGCAATTGATCAACACAGTTTAGAAATTTAACTTATCCCAATTATTTTTAAATGTAAATTTAAGACAGCTCTAAAATAGTTCAGTAATGTTTTGAAAAGTTTTTTTGTTGAATTGATTTTATGATAAATGTTAAGAAACAGCACTCTCCAATAGTACTTTCTAAGATGAGGAAAATATTCTATTTTGTTATCTGTACTATCCAATATTATAGTTACAAGCCATGATTGGCCATTGAGAATTTGAAATTTGCCTAATGTGACTAAGGAATTAAATTCTTATTTCACTTCATTTTTAAATTTCTTTAAAAGCTGTATGTGCATATTAGTATATGTACAGTATGGCTACCGTACAGCATAGATCTAAAGATTAAGATAACCAAATTGACTCAAACCAGTTAATCTAGATATATTTACCTATATACTTAATAACTAAAAACTGATTCATAACTGCATCAAACCCCAAAGGAAAAATATGTATAAAATAATTTATATACTATATAACTAAAATAAATTCTTAAGTATAATTACTTCAGGATTTCCTTACTCCCCTCTTCGTTTCCCAACATTAAAACAAACAAACAACAACAAAAAAAACAACAACTGTATTCGAGGCTCAGAAAGATTATATCCTGTGCTTAAAATCTTTGCTCAGTGTAAAATTGTACTCATTCATTTTCTGCTAAAGTCATTTGAGAAAAATATTTTTTGAGGACATTGTATGTATATACTCAGAAATATTTTTTTGCTGAAACATGGTTTAGGGTCCAGAAAGCAATATTCTAAAGTTAAGGCCTCAGAAGCAACCTCAAAAACAAAGTTTTCCTCAGACCTTCTCCTGCCCATCAGCGTCACTTTCCCCTGAGGCAAGCCATAGGAGCTAGAATCCCTCTTCTCCACAGCAGTNAATTCTTAAGTATAATTACTTCAGGATTTCCTTACTCCCCTCTTCGTTTCCCAACATTAAAGCAAACAAACAACAACAAAAAAAAAAAACAACTGTATTCGAGGCTCAGAAAGATTATATCCTGTGCTTAAAATCTTTGCTCAGTGTAAAATTGTACTCACTCATTTTCTGCTAAAGTCATTTGAGAAAAATATTTTTTGAGGACATTGTATGTATATACTCAGAAATATTTTTTTGCTGAAACATGGTTTAGGGTCCAGAAAGCAATATTCTAAAGTGAAGGCCTCAGAAGCAACCTCAAAAACAAAGTTTTCCTCAGACCTTCTCCTGCCCGTCAGCGTCACTTTCCCCTGAGGCAAGCCATAGGAGCTAGAATCCCTCTTCTCCACAGCAGTTAGTAAGTATACTCTGATCTTCCCCAACCTCTCTGTCTTGGAGCTGGTCATAGAGAAGTTCTCTGACCTACCTTGTCTGATTGTAGGTTATAAGAACCCCTTTCTAGAAAGGGGTCTGCCTCGTACTCTGGAGAAATGAATGTTACACAGAGAGGCCAAGAAGAATCTGAACAGACAGGCATTGCTCGGTTTCCCCACTCAGTCTATTAGCATTAGATCATGCTTTTTTGTGCAATCACATTTCTACATGGCTGTGCCTGCTTCGTAGAACCTAAGCAATTTTTCCTATATCTTTGGGTCTTCATTCCGAAGACCCCCATGTCACGTAAACTGTGACATAATAAAATTTGTTATGCCTTCATATTGATCTGTGTTTAACAGGTGGTTTTTCAGAGAATCTTCAAGGGGTTGAAAGGCATGTCTTTCATTGGCCCTTACACATGCATAGAAAAAACCTCAGTGAAGAGAGAAGAGAGAGAG
>NW_007726318.1:479738-482265 GCF_000696425.1 Galeopterus variegatus
TGTAGTCTATATATTCTTACATAACTGAAATAATCTACAAATTTGTATCTTTTTTTAAGCTGGGATTTTATTTTATTTTATTTTTATTTATGGAGTACAAAGCAAATTGTCATCACTCAAGCCTAAGATGCGATGGCTAAAGCTGGGATTTTAGATAAAGCATTTTCTCATGTCATTAAAATTTTATAAAGCAAATTTTAACTTAATCATTTTTATATTGTTCATCTTGTAGATTAATTTTTAATTATTGTTGCTTTGGATAATTTTATTTGAACATATTTTGAGTTTTTATATGATAATTTTCTATAATTATTAGGACAAATGTTATAACTATTTTTAAATGTCTATATATAGACAGCTAAGTTGTCATCTGGAAATAGAGTACTGATTAATTTCAACTCATCTGAAATATATGAGAATATATAATAAATCACTTTATTATAAATAAAGTGTAAGATTTATCAACCCAAATTTAGACAATAAATAAAATATTGAAATACTGTTCACAGTTACAGAATCAGTACTGAGCAACATTAGTTTTAACTGACTTTAGTTTAATTGATTTTCAAGCTTTATTTTGGAAAAGTATCACATAAGTAAAGTGTGCACAAGGTTTGGGCTAAATATCTAAGTCAGAGGATGAAATACAGTTTCACTAGAGACGAACAGATAGGATCCTGAAAATAAAATTTAGATGTTGTGATGGTGAGTTTTATGTGTCAAATTGGCTAGGCTGTAGTCCCCAGTTATTCACTCAAACCGTCATCTTGGTGTTTCTGTTAAGAAATTTTATAGATGTGATTAACATCTACAATTAATGGACTTTAACTAAAGAAGATTTTTCTTTATAATCTGGGTGGACCTCATCTAATTAATTGAAAGGCTTTATGTGTGTAACTGAGGTTTCCCAGTGGAAAAAGGGCATAACACCCATGGACTACAGCTTTATCTCCTACCCAAGATATTCCAGCCTGACCTTGCTGACAGCCTACCTGATGGATTTTGTATTTTCCTGTCAAGAGCCGACAGTGGCATAAGCCAATTTCTTGCCAAATGTAGATATGTATAAATATACAGAAGATATATTTATGTATCTCCTACTGGCTTTGATTCTCTAGTGGAACCCTGATTGATGTAGGTGTTATTATCATTAATATTTACATAGTTATACAGACATTGATACAACAAAGATAAATTATCATATTTTTTCTAGAGTTGAATGTTTGGACTTCAATTAACCTCTTTTTGCACTTTGTATAATTATTTTGTAGAACTCAGCCCTTAGTGTTCCATTCAATCACCATCTTTCACAGTCTTTGCCAGAATTATTCTTTGTAATTTCACCCTCGTCTTCTCCAATTTCAGCTACAGTAAACTCAAACACAATTTGTTATCATTCCCTTGTTTAAAATCTCTCAAATTTGTCCCCCTGTATTTTAAATGAAATCTGGCCCTTTCCCACTTCTCCAATCATATTCCTTGCCATCTTACGCTTGCTCACGTTGTTTTAACCGGCTATCCTGTCTGTGTTTTTTCAAAAGCTCATCCCCTACCCCTTTACATGCCTATTGGCCCTTTCCCACTTCTCCAATCATATTCCTTGCCATCTTACGCTTGCTCACGTTGTTTTAGCCGGCTATCCTGTCTGTGTTTTTTCAAAAGCTCATCCCCTACCCCTTTACATGCCTATCTCCTAAGAATTCAATTTTCAACTTATGTGTCACTTCCCTAAAGAGGCTTTCCTGGAAACTTGTTAATATTTGGTTCTCATAGCATTTTATACTTTCTTTCATAACAACCCTTACTATTTTAATGGTTTACTTATTCAAGTAATTATTAGTTTTATAGTATTTATATTTGTAAATATAATGCAGATATATAGATATATATATAGATATCCTCAACTAGACAAAATGCAACGTGGGTAAGGGCCACATCTGTTTTTTCAGTCCTTTAGGCTAAATTTTCTTAAAAAATAAACCCTGAGTAAAAGACTTACATAGAAATAATTATTTAAGAATGAGTTCTTCAAAGTAAAATACAATAAAATAATTTTTTTTAAAAAAAGGAAATATTTTTAAAAAAGAATGAGTTCTTCAAAAGCAAGTGTAAAGGACAGAGGAAATATATGGGTATAATGGAAGGCAACATGAGGCTGTCTTATCAAATTGGCAACTACTATTTGTGATTGATGCTCAATCCAATGGTGTATTCTGAAGATCCCTATGAAATGTGTACTGGAACTGTCCCCAATGGGGATTAAAAAACAAAAAACAAAAAACAGGTGTATCTATTTCTTGACTTTGTCCTCCAAAAATTACCACCCACATCCATAATATTAAAATATTCATATGTGAATTTTAAATATCTTCCTGAGGCTTCTTATGATACAGAATGAGAGAAGCCAGCAGAAAACAGGAAGTGCATGTCATGGTGCCAGAGGCAAGGTGCAGAAAGATTACATCAGGCAGAAGGTGATCAAAACTTACACAGAAATAGCAGTTGCTATTTCACAGAAGTTACTGGA
>NW_007726318.1:482526-484780 GCF_000696425.1 Galeopterus variegatus
AAGTACACATCTGACAAAGGACTAATATCCAGAATATATAAAGAACTCAAACATCTTTACATATGTGAATTTTAAATATCTTCCTGAGGCTTCTTATGATGCAGAATGAGAGAAGCCAGCAGAAAACAGGAAGTGCATGTCATGGTGCCAGAGGCAAGGTGCAGAAAGATTACATCTGGCAGAAGGTGATCAAAACTTACACAGAAATAGCAGTTGCTATTTCACAGAAGTTACTGGAGTAAGAGATGGGGCTGCGAGGATGTGAGGTAGTGCAAAAGACATAAGATGCAGCCCACCTCTTGTACCCTCCTAAATTAAGTACAAACCACAATATAGGTGAGTTAACGTAATAAGCTACAGTACTCTTCACTGCAGGTGATACCAAGCCCATAAATGGTATTTCCATTTCACTCCTACACCACACTTTACGGATTTCTTTTACTTTTAGAGAAAACATGGCTGGTCTATGTTGCTGTCCTCATGAGATGACCCTAACCTTCATTCGTGAGAGGTCTAAGTCCTTAATTTACCTGCCATTGTTGAGCTGAGGTTCCTTCAATAGATTGTTCACGATTCTGGAAGCTTGAAGAGATGGTCTAGTATATTTCCCTGGTTCCAGAAATATTTATCCCTTCCTCAATCATGTGCCTGCTGTCTTAGTCCCCCATGATACTTGGTGTCAATGACCTCATGCCCCTAAAATCCCTAATATATCAATATAAAATCCCTAATATATCTTTGATCCATTTGCACACAAACCAGAAAGTGACCAAAGGGCAGCTATAGTCTTGAGTGGAAATATTACTGTGTATTTCATTGAGTGCATTGCCCCTTGGGAATCAGATTCTCTAGTCTTGTGCAAGCTTATCACTGCAAGGATAGGGACCAAACATATAAGTAAGTCATTGGGCTGATGGTGAGAGGAGAAAATGCTGTGTTTACCCTTTGTTTCACAGATTGTTATTCATTTACTGAGAACATGGTTTAATATATCTCAGAGTATTCAGAAGAATTTAGAGATCAAATGTTTTTCAGGCCAATGCTGTTTTAAGATCCCATTCTCCTTCTATTGGGTTCTTGATTAGGACAGAATGAATAAATACGGGTTTTATTTTCAGTTTCCTTTGATGCTTTCCTATCCTCATATAGGACTAGACCCTAATTTTTAGCACAGTCTGCCATGAGCCCATGTGAGAAGCGGGTCTTCTTAAATACTGCTATAGAAGCTCTATGGCTTTCAAGATATACCCTGAGTTATTTAGATGGCTGACCTAAGCCTTCTATTTTATGTTTTTAAGGCTTCCAAAATAGTCAACAGAAACCATACCCTGCATATTCATATAATCCTGGTCCTTGTAACGCAACATGTCATTTTTTTCCTGTACCTAATCCCAGTCTTCAGGGTGAATTTCTGGATAATTTTGATGCTACCACAAGTAAGAAGAGTCTTCAAGAAGTTTGTGGAAAAATTGTGTTATCTTTTCATCCTATTTTTCCACAGTCTTCTTGAGGTATCCTTGTATATGGTGAGCACCATCTTAATTACCAAAGTGATCTGGACCTTGCTCTCTGCTGAATGCTATGTCATCCAACTTCAAAATCCTACTTGAAGTTAACCAAATGCCTTAGCTTCAGTATCAATGAAAGTGAAGGTAAAGGCTAGTGTGAAGATAGTTTATTGGCAATTTGATTTCAGGGAACAGGTAATTGGGAATAGTAGCTTGGAAAGTTAAGAAAGAAGAGTGAGAACAAAGATGGGATATATAGTTATCCACTCCTATGGGATTCTGGTGCTCAGTCCCATGGGACATTTCAGGATTCTTATGAAATAAATCTGAGAACCTGTCTTCATAAGGGATGAAAGAGTATATATTTCTTCTTTAGTGTTTGTTCCCTATTGATCAAAGGAGACCTTGCGTGCATCAGTTCCTGTACACATCCTGATTATACATATACATGTGGATGTCAAATTATGTCCTTCAGTCATCCACACTGAAGCAATGGAGAAGCCCTTTGAAGGCAGCAAGAGGCACATGAAGCAGCACACAAAGCAAGTACCTGTAAGGTTTTACCTGTGTAAAGCTCGTCAAAGCCTGTGTGGAATTTATCCCTAAAACAGTGGCTGGAGGTAAAAATGGGACCAAGAGGTAATCAAATGATAAAGAAGATACATTCATGACACAATACCTGATTCTTTTTTTTTTTTTCTTTTTTGTGACCGGTAAGGGGATCGCAACCATTGGTGTGGTGTCGT
>NW_007726318.1:485305-487080 GCF_000696425.1 Galeopterus variegatus
CGGCCATCCCTATATAGGATCCGAACCCGCGGCCTCGGCGCTCCCAGCGCCACACTCTCCCAAGTGAGCCACAGGGTTGGCGCTAATACCTGATTCTTAACACAAAAGAGAAAGTCAATAAACATATTTCAAATAAATAAATGCATGTATGTGATAGAAAATACTCATGTGGTTAGTGGCCACATGGTTTAAGATAGAGCTATTTACACAGTTTTTAACTGAAGAAAATATTACTAGTATTGATGAATATAGTTTGATATTTGCCTATACATTTCTACCTTCAAATACTGCATCATTCAGACAAAAAATATTATCTTATGGGGTATCAATCAAACATTTATATGTATCAAGTGTATATTCACAAATTTAATTATAAGGCTTGGGAAAGGGGAAAAACTTAAGAAGCCTTTTCCAAAACCTTTTTTTTCTGGCTTTCTTTTGTCCTCATGTTATTTAAGTCTCTTATCTCCAAATTTACAGAAGAGTTGCCAAGGAGACCAAAAATTATGGTAACATAGACATTGTTATTTATCTTAGTGAAAGAAAATATGTACCATTCATATATTGACCCTTTGGCTCCATGCTCTGCTGGAGACAGCATCTTTGTCTTTAGAGAACAGCTGCAATAGTCTCCCCAAATATTTTAATTTTTTTCTTTGATAATTTATATATGATCTAAATATATTTTGTGACTTTGGTAAAATGGATCTTCACAATATCTAAGTATAAAAAAGCTTAAATGGTCTGTATATGGCCCTGTGAGATAATTGGCTCTTTAAGGACAAAATGCATTTTGGAGTTGACTATGTTTTCATGAACATGCCAGACCCTCTCTCTGACATTTAAGTTTCTTAGCTTAAAAGTTAGGATTTAGATGATAAATATCTTTAGGTCTGCTTTTATTGTTAGAAAATACAATGACTATCCTCCAGGGTGCACAATTTACCAAGAAAATTTTTGTTTTTGTTTTTTTTTATTTAGTGTCATTTCAATCATCTTTCATATTTTGTTTACTTAACTTAGATATCAGCTTGGGTGTTTTGCATCCCAAACATAGGTAGGTATCTAAATATATTTACAGATGTGTTGTTTTGTTTTGTTTTTCCTGTTTAGGTGGCTTCCAAGTCATAGAGTTTTTCTTAATAAATGCTGACCGGTCGTTAACTGCCAACATATTTGAACCAAGAATTCTTACTTCTTTCCTAAGGATTATTTCTCTTAACCATTCTCCTAACATTCTGCACAAAAATTGCATTCATACAAAACTAACAGCTGCCTCACTTATTTATTCAGTAAACATGTACTAAATGGATCCTAAATGCTTGGTACTATCTTAGGCACTGGGATATAGAGAAAAAATTTCTTCACGGGGAAGCTGTTTGATCCATCACATTTCTCCTCTCTCATTTTCTCTCATATGTTTTCATGAAGATGCAAAATGATACACCACTATGGAGTAGATTTTGCAATATCTTACAAAATGCATTTAAATTAACCCTTTTTTTCACAGAAATGTCACTTTTATGAATCTGTTCAAAAGGTATATGCACAAAATACTAAAAACTCTTAAATTCAGAAAATAAAATAACAGACACAAATTTATCTACTTAGTCATCACTTACAATAATAGAAAATTTAAACTGATGTAAGTATCCATTAATAAGGGATTTATTGTATAAACATTTTCACAATTCACCATTATACATCTATAATCTCCAAGATGTATAATTAAAATGAAAGAAGCAAGATATAGAATGATGTAGGCTGCATGCACC
>NW_007726318.1:487147-521090 GCF_000696425.1 Galeopterus variegatus
TCCAAGATGTATAATTAAAATGAAAGAAGCAAGATATAGAATGATGTAGGCTGCATGCACCGTTTTGTGTAAGAGATAGCTGTGTATGTATCATAATATTTGCAAACAAAAATGATAAATAATTTAAAAATACTAAAAATGATTATAAGCAGGGAGGAAACAAGATGGGAATGGAGTGATGAAAGTGATAATTTTGTGTAAGAGATAGCTGTGTATGTATCATAATATTTGCAAACAAAAATGATAAATAATTTAAGAATACTAAAAATGATTATAAGCAGGGAGGAAACAAGATGGGAATGGAGTGATGAAAGTGATATTTCTGTGAATGTGCTTCTTATATCATTTTTTCTATTACTTTAAAAACTTGTTATTGAAAAATAATGTAAATAGAGGAAAGTGAATCAAGCCTGACTGTCTTGAATTATCATATGAAGAACACATCCATGCAACTGCCATCCAATCAGAGGATAGAACAGAAAAAAATAACACAAAAGGGCCCCTCATACCCATTGTCAGGCAGTAAACCTTGATCTTTCTATCGCCAATGATTCCACCAATTTCATCATTTCATCTTCACTCTTGGCATTAACACAGTTTCTCTCTCTCTCTGTCTCTGTCTCTGTCTCTCTCTCTCTCTCTGTCTCTCTCTCTCTCCCTCCCTCTCTCTCTCTCTCTGTCTGTCTCTGCCTTTTTGTTGGGGGATGAGGGGGTGCTATTTTTGTTCTTTAAATGAAACCAAAGCATATATGCTTTGGGATATGGATTTACTTCTGTCAAATCAATAGTTATAATATCATCCACATTATATGTAAAAGAAGTTCCATCTTTTTATCTTTTGTTTTAAAATGTTGTAGATGATTTTATTATAGGATTATACCACAATTTAACCATCTACTTTATTGTTGATATTATCCTTGAGTGTTGCCAGATTTGGGCTATTGTAAACACTGGTGCTATAAACTTATTGTGTAAGTACTTGGATCTGCATATACATACACTTCTTTTATCTTTCCACCCAGGAGTAAAATTTCTGTGTAATAGGGCATGGGCATTTTCAGCTTGAGTTGATAATGCCAGTTTCGCAATCTGGTTGTTGTCATTTACAAGTGTACTAGCAATGCATGAGAGTTCCCATTGCTCCTTATATTTGTTAACATGTGAGATTGATATATTATTATATTTCCCCTTATCTTCAATCAATTGTTGACATACAACATACACACAGAAAAAAAAATTGCACAGTTTGACGTGTTATCATAAACTGAATAAGCTTCTGAAACTGTCACTCACATCAAGATATCTAACATTAACAGTAGTTCCAGAAAGTTCCTCATGACCTATATGGGGTTTAACAGTGCCCCTTCCTCCCAAAAAAATCATATTCACCCAACAGTTTGACGTGTTATCATAAACTGAATAAGCTTCTGAAACTGTCACTCACATCAAGATATCTAACATTAACAGTAGTTCCAGAAAGCTCCTCATGACCTATATGGGGTTTAACAGTGCCCCTTCCTCCCAAAAAAATCATATTCACCCAGAACCTGAGAAGAATAGGACCTTATCTGGAAATAGGGTCTTTGCGAATGTAATTAGTTAAAATGAGATCATACTGGACTGAGGTGGGCCCTAATCTGATGACTGGTGCACACATAAGAAAAGAAAACAGAGACATAGAGATGGAAAGAATGCAATGTGAAGATGGAGACACAGATGGGAATGATGTGTTTGCAAGTCAAGGAGTACCAAGGATTTCCAGACACCACCAGCTGCTAGGGGAAAGACACAGTATATGTTTTTTATCAGCACCTCCAGGAGAAATCAACCCTGACAATACCTGTATTTTAGATTTACAGCCTCCAGAACTGTAAGACGATCCATTTATGGTGCTTTAAGCCACCCAGTTTGTGGTACTTTTTTACGGTAGCCTTAGGAATCTAATAGGCGCTATTCTCCTCTCCAATTTTAATACTATAGGGACTTGATGTAAATGGAATTCTGTATTACTTGTGTGTTACCTCTGTCACTGAACTATTTTGTGACATTTATTTAAACATTGTTTGCAGCAATAGCTTGTTATATTTCACTGCTGTATGGAATTCCATTATGTGACTATGCTTTAGTTTATAATCCTACATTTTAAGTCCCACTATTTGTTTTGTTTTGGTTGCAGCAGTTTTTTTATATCTGTTTTGATTCACATGTGTGCATTCATGTCTTTTGGACATACAATTAGGAGTAAGCTAGATGGATGTGAAGGTAATGTAATTATTGTCACTAAACTCCAAATCCACTCTTAATACATTGCTGGGTAACATATTAAGTGTCTCTGTCTGGGATTCAGCAATTTACTTTTCTCCCATCAGCCAGCTTCCTGTGAGCTTCTCCAAATAGAGGGAGCTAGATAGAGAGTGGAGGCAGAACTAGGAAAAATAAACTTTAAATATGGCTTGCTATTTATTCCTTTCAACACAGAGCCAGCGATAGCTTTTTATTCCAGAAGATTTGGTTGACTTTGTACCAGTAGTTCACTATTTTAATTTACATAGGCTTTGTATGTCCTCCATCTTTATTCTTCGGTTTCAAGTGTATCTTGAATATTTTTGACATTTTCTACCACCGTATACTTTAGAATTACCTTGACTATATCTACACACACAGAAAATCCATTTTGGTTGTGTTTGCACTGACAATACAGGTTACTTTTGGAAGAACCGAGGTCTTTAATATTTTGAATTTTTAATTCAGTGAGCCTACTATATTCCTCATGTATATTGATACACTTGACTATCTTTAGTATTTCCTTTAAGATATTACTTTTGATTAATTCTCTCAGTTTTTGTCTGAATATACATTTAAGTCTCTATTTTGAAGACAATTTTTGTTGAATATAGAATTCTAAGTAGACTGCCATTATTACTTTATTTTGACTTCAGGCTTTCTGCTGATTAGTAATTTTTATTATGTCCTTTAAAGTTAATACTTCCTCTTCTCTGGCTTATTTTAAGATTCTTATTTCTGTGTACTTGTGTTTGCTTTTGCTTATGTTTTTGCAGTTTTATCACAATGTGTCTAGGCATGGTTTTGTATTTAGTTTGCAGTGCTCGTGTTGTGTAGTGTCTGCTGATTCTGTTACTTTGTGTTTCTCATCATTAGTTAAATATTCTAAAATATTTTGTCTTCAAATATTGCTTTTTCTCTATTCTTTACCTTCTCTTTTTCTTGGACTCGTTAAAGATATGATAGAACTTGGCACAAAATCATGTGGATTTTGTTTTCTTTTAATATTTTCCATCCAACTTTCTTGCCCTGCTTTTGTCTTCAGACCAATATTCTAGTTACTAACTTGTCTTCAGCTGTATCTAATCAACTGTGTAAACCATTCAATAAATTATGTATTTTAGTTATTATATTTTACCACTTTAGAATTTGTATCTTTATAGTTTCCAGTCCTTTCTAAAATTCGTTTACCTATTTTTATTCCTTTGAAGATAGTAACATTGTTATTTTAAAAAGTCTTTGCTTAGGGCTGGCCCTGTGGCTCACTCCGGAGGGTGCAGTGCTGAGAGCACACTGCCGCTCCTGCCGCAGGCGCAGGTTTGGATCCTATATAGGGAGGATGCTGGTGTGCTCACTGGCTGAGCGTGGTGCAGACGACACCAATCCAAGGGTCGCGATCCCCTTACCGGTCAGAAAAAAAATAATAATAAATAAATGAAAAGTCTTTGCTTAAAATATGCATTATAGGGCCGAACCCGTGGCTCACTTGGGAGAGTGCAGCGCTGGTAGCTCCAAGGCCGCAGGTTCAGATCCTATGTAGGGATGGCCGGTACACTCACTGGCTGAGCGTGGTGCAGACCACACCATGCGGAGGGTTGCGATCCCCTTACCAGTCAAAAAAAAAATATGTATATATATATGCATTATATGGATCATTATTCATACTCTTTCTACTTCTTTTGTTACTCTGGGTTTTGTTTATATCGTCTTCACCATTTCTTGGCTATAATTTTTTACTAGGTGTTGGACATTGTAAATGAAAATGTTCATCAGCCTATTGAGACTCTAGATGAATTTATCTTACTGCACAAAGCATTTCTGTTTACTTATGCCAGATAGCTGTGCTTGGGCCATTAGCAATCCAGATAATATTAATCAAATAAATTATTAGAATTATTTGACTGAGTTTCTAATCCTCTAAGAGCTTGTCTATGTCCTGCTTACTTCAGCCTTAGGTTGCAAACTCTGGGTTCTAAACCAAACTTTCTATTGTTTATCATGGACCTTCTCACTTAGCAATCCCTGAATTCCTACTCTCCTGAGCCTATTTCAAGCCCATATTGTATTCTCAGCTACGTTTTTAAACTTGGGATTCTCATATAAGAAAAAAGAATACATAAAATAAGCAGGTTTATATCTCTTGTCTTCTCCTCTCTCCTTCATTTTGGCCCCACCCACAATTTATCTCCACATTTGTAACCCATGGGTATCTTCAAATAGTGTATATATTTAACATGTTTTATACAACTTTGGTAACTGTATCAGCCAAATTCAATAAGTATGTCATTGTAGAATCTGGACTTGTTTTTAATAGCTATAACTTTGAAATTATATAAATGTTTTAATAATCTAAATATTAAATTAAGAAGAAAGGAATCCCTCAAATTACAGAGACACTAAAACAATGAGAGAACTTTTTACCAAAATGGAGACTTAACTACAATGACAAAATATAGCATTTGACTATGCATTCTTAGTAAGATTAAACAATAATTTTAAAGATGCATGGCTCTCGTGCATATATAAAGTTTTTTTAAATTATTAATGAGACAGCTGGAATTTGTTATAATTAAGCCAAAAGAGAAGATAAAGAACCACGTATTTATATTCCGTAAAGGAACATTTAAATCAACTTGTGAAAACTGATTTATTTATTGGGCAATTGTCATTTGCATTGTATTAGATAGAAGTAATTTGTATTTATATGTACAATAATTATTTGCATTGCTCTTAGTTTTGCAAACAGCTTAATCAAAAAGTGTGCTTCTCTGGGGATCTGATAATCCCCAGAAACTCTAGCATTCCACGGAAAGAATAACCAGTAATCTCTTTTGCCAATGGCAAATTCTTAGTTTTTCTCTACAGTCGTGTACCATCTAAGGACAAAAACAAAACAAAACAAAACAAAAATAAACTAAAAGGAACTTTGATTTTGTTTAATGGCATTATTCTTATTGCTTGTATATAATATCAGTATTGTTATTTTGAAACGATCATATTGTATTGTAGAATATATCAAATAATAATAATATAATCATTCTTCAGAATCTTTTAAACATAAAGAAAAAAGGTACAAGTAGAAAATCAACTGAGTTACTTGAAATGTCTGTAATCTTACATTTGAATAAAATTTATTGGTGTGATATCATGATTTTTCCTTATTTGAAAATTTGATTTTCTATGTATATTCATATAAAAGTCCTGTCAACTTTAGCATTCAGGTCATCATATAATTCAATTAATTTCTTGAGAAAAAGAACAAGGACTTGGCAGACAAATAGTTCATTTCAGTGGGGCAGGAAATTAAAATAGGCACACATAGACACCCCCCACCTATACGTAACAATTCCTTTAGTTGTAACTTAGTCAGCTTCAAGTCAATAGAATAAGAAAGAAAGGTAGAGAAAATGTTTTAGGTTAAAAATTACCTAGCATAGACTTATGATTTAAGAGATATCATCTTTTTGACAAATGAACCTCATTTCCTTATTTGTAACCTCTTTAAATAAATGAATACATAAAAATTTATGTGTTTGCTTATTCAGGGAATTTGCATACTCACTGGGTAATAGATGATGCTATATAATTATTTTAGTTTTCTTAGATGTAATAATGGCATTTTAGTTATGTAATGAAATCGGTTTTTCCAGATGCATAATGTGATATTTATGGATGAAATGTTAAGATGCCTTGAACTCACTTTCAAATATCCCAACAACGACTACAAGGTGCTAGAAGTTCTGTTCAGTTTTTCAAAGTCTTCTTAGTTCAATCTTGGTACTTTGTATGTATCTATAAATTTATCCATTTCCTCCAGATTTTCAAATTTGCTGGCATATAGTTGTTCATAGTAATCTCTAATGATTCGTTGTATTTCTGCAGTATCAGTTGTGATATTCCCTTTTTAGTTTCTGATTTTTGTTATTTGGGTCTTCTCTCCTTTTTTTAGTAAGTCTTGCTAGTGGTTTGTCCATTTTGTTTATCTTCTCAAAAAAACCACTTTTTGTTTTATTGATCTTTATTGTATTTTTGGTCTGTTTCATTTAGTTCTGCTCTGATTTTAATTATTTACTTCTGCCTGCTAACTTTGGGATTGGATTGCTCTTATTCTTCTAGTTCCTAGAGGTGTGATGTTAGGCCGTTTATTTGAAATCTTTCTATTCCCTTGATGTAAGCATTTATTGTAATAAACTTTCCTCTTAGTACTGTTTATGCCGTATCTCATAGGTTTTGGTATGGTGTTCTGTTATTATCATTAGTTTTGAGAAATTTTTTGATTTCCTGTTTGATTTCTTCCTTAACCAGTATGTCATTCAGAAACATGTTGTTCAATTTCCAAGTATTTGTGTGATTTCCAAAGTTTCATTTGTTATTAATTTCTAGTTTTAATCCATTGTGGTCTAAGAAGATGTATGAAATGATTTCAATTTTTTTTTTTTAAGTTTGTTGATACTTGATTTGTAACCTATTATGTGATCTATCTTGGAGAATGTTCCAAGTGCTGATGAGAAGAATGTATAAGCTCTGGTTATTGGGTGAAATGTTCGATATATATCCACCAAGACAAATTGGTCTAGAGTGTAGTTTAAATCCTTTGTTTCCCTATTGATTCGTTGCCTAGATGATCTGTCCAGTGCTGAGAGGGCAATGTTCAGGTCCCCAACTATTACAGTATTGAGGTCTATTTCTTTCTTTAGGTGTAGTAATGTTTGCTTTATAAATCTGGGTGCACCAATATTAGGAACATACATATTTATGATTGTTATGTCTTCTTGGTGGATAGATCCCTTAATAAACAGGGCAAAATGTTGATAGTTGTTGAAGTTGAGTAACAAGTACATGAGTGTCATTGTTCTTTGTTCATTTTTTGTGAAAGTTAAATGAAAGTGGATATGCATGTATTAATGAAAATGTTTGCAACAGAGGAAAAGAAACATGTTTTAAATCTTCATTTTCCCAGTGCACAGTTCTGTGTTTGGAAAATGCCTCACATTCTTTAAAAGTTGAAAGGAAAAAGAAATGAATAAAGTCTACAAAACTAGACTTTATGTTCTGCTAAATATCAGTGCCCACTAATTTATGGTAGAAATATATTGTAACAAGATTAACACAGCAGTGGTGTATGGTACATCTGCCAGTACACAGAGGCAGTTAAGCCAATGAGGACTTTTTTTTTTTTTTTTTTTTTTGCAAAGCTATTCATTATAATAGGTTCTTGCCTGAAATATCAATGCATATTGTGTGAGTTGAAATAAAATGCAAAATTAACTCTGGAATTGCATTTCACCAAAGATCCATTATGCAAATTTGGTGGAGGCAGTTCATTACGCTTTTCTTGAGAGAAATGAGAGAAAAAGGTTCAAACAGCTTACCCAGTAAAGAAACCTTATTTTACTTTTCTCTGCAACCCCAATGCTTGGAGTAGTTATAATTTTAGATATTTTTTAGACAAAGACCCATGGATAAATTTCTTCCCTATTTCTATGCCACCAAAATTCTTCTAGTATGTTGTTGGGACCCGCATGTCCTCTTATTGGTGACTAGGAAGAGTAACTAGAAATTAATCAGAAGCAGACAGGGATAAGCCCGGTAAAGTGAACAAGAGAAATTGTGGCCAGCTAGGAAACTTCAGTCCAGATATCTCTGCAAAATGAAGATATTAATTTCCTGCCTTGCTTAATTATATAATGATGATAATGCCCCAAATTTATAGTAGTTTTTAAATTCCTGACAAGCCTCATCTTATCAAAACAAACAAGTGAAAATTTGGTGTTGCTGTCAATATCAAATAAAAAATTAAACAATTTATCCATCATAAAACAATATTCATATATCAAGTATTATTATGAAATAATCTTCTGCCTTGAGAAATTCGACAGACCTTGATTCAAAGTGTAGACATCTAATTGCCAACGTTAATAAAGGCTACCAAAAGGAACCTTCAACAGAATTTATTTGAACATCTGTAATTGGTCACCATTCCATTTTTTTCTAGAATTACAAAAACAAACTTTTATAAAATGAATTCTAGATAGTATATATTCTACAAGTATTCAGGAATGAGGAGCTGAATACAGGAAGTAAAGGGAATGTTTAACAGGCCAAGGTGGCTAGAGGTGAATTGAACTATGTCACACCCAAAGAAGTAGGTTATTAGAAATGTGAACCTAGAAAGTCTGAGTTCAGTTTTCTCTTGTGACTAGATTACAACCAATAGTACATTACTACATTTATATGTGTAAAATAGTCTGTATTAAAAATGCTTTAAAAATTATGTGTGGCATTTCAAAAAGTTTATAGAAAGATTCATATTATCTTTTATTCCGTGTTTCTATAAAGTACTTGAAGAACCCTCATACAACCATCAGGTGATGTTATTATGTAAAAAGTGAGTGTTTTATTAATATCTGTCAAAGAATTGAAATAAAATCATGACATATTAAGTATAAAAATGTCTATATTATCAAAAGAATGTTAACATTTGAAATTATGGTATTTTTAAGGTTTTAAAAAAAAATTCCAATAAAAAGAGGTTATAATTACCTACCAGGTCTAATCTGGAAAAAATATCCAATATCCAAAGAGACAAAATACCACCTAGAAGATCCTTGTTATTAAACAAGGAGAAAGAAACATAAATGCAGAAAATGGAAAAAAAAAAAATCTTTTCTATGTGTTCCAAAGTGAAGAGTAAAAGATTCTTATGTTTTAAAGAGGCATACACTTAGGAAAAGGAAGTCCTGTACCTTTTTTCTTCTGATTTATTATTATCATTGTTTTATTGAAACATAATTGTTCGTACATGTCTGTGGTGTACAAAGTGGCATATCAATATCTATCTGCAATATATGATGCTCAAATCAGGATAATTAGTATATTCAATATTTTATAACAGTATCATTTTTGGTGTCACTTTATCAATTCCTCCCTTACACTCCTACTCCTCACCCTTTCACACCTCTGGTAATTTCAGTTCTATTCTTTCCTTCTGAAAGTTCAACATATTATTGTGATTGTTGTATTACTCACTCTTTCTCTTTTATTTATTTGCTTTTTTTTTTTATAGCTCCCACTTATGAGTGAGAACATTCAGTATTTCTCTTTCTGTGCCTGACTTATTTCACGTAACATAATTTTCTCTAAGTTCATCTGTGTTGCTGCAAATGGCAGAATTTCATTCTTTTTTATATAGCTCCCACTTATGAGTGAGAACATTCAGTATTTCTCTTTCTGTGCCTGACTTATTTCACTTAACATAATTTTCTCTAAGTTCATCTGTGTTGCTGCAAATGGCAGAATTTCATTCTTTTTTATGGCAGTGTAGTATTCCGTTGTGTAAGTTTACCTCATTTTCCTTATCCGGTCATCTGACAATAGACATTTAGGTTGGTTTCAACTGTTGGCTATTGTAAATAACAGCTGCAATAAAACATTGGAGTGCAGGTATCCCTTCAATGTGTTGATTTCCTTTCCTTTGGATGTATACCAAGCAGTGGAATTGCTGGATCATATGGCAGTTCTATCAGTAGTTGTTTGAGGAACTGCCATAACTGTTTTCTATAATGGATACACTAATTTATAGTTACACCAATGGTGTAGTAAGCTTCTCCTTTTTCCACATCCTCACAAGCATTTGTTAGCCTCTTTCCTTTTGATAATAGGCAGTTTAACTGCGGTGAGATGATATCTCAGTGTGGTTTTGATTTGCATTTCCCTGATGCTGAATGTTGCTGAGCATTTTTTTAAGTATCTGTTGGTTCTTTGTATATCTTCCTTTGATAAATGCCTGTTCAGCTCTTCTACCCATTTTCTAATTAGGTTATTTGGGGGGTTTTCTTGTTGTTTTTTTTTGTTGTTGTTGTTGTTTGTTTGTTTGTCTTTTTACTGTTAAGTTGTTTGAGTTACTTGTATATTCTGGATATTAATCCTTTGTCAGATTCATAGTTTTCAAACAATTTCTCCCAGTCTAGGTTGTCTTTCTGGTCTGTTAATTGTTTCTTTTGCTGCGCAGAAGCTTTTTAGTTTGATATAGTCCCATTTGTTTGTTTTTCCTATTGTTGCCTATGCTCTTGGGGTCATATTTATAAAGTGTTTGCCCAGTCCTACTTCCTGAAGTGTTTCCCCTATGTTTTCTTTTAGGAGTTTTAAAGTATCAGGTTTTATATATAAGTCTTTAGTCCATTTTGAGTTGATTTTGGTTCATGGTGAGAGGTAAAGATCTAATTTCATTCTATTCCTACGGATGCCCAATTTTCCAAGCACCGTTTATTGAACAGGCAGTCTTTTCCCCAGTGTATCTTCTTGGTGCTTCTGTCAAATATCAATTGCCTGTAAGTATGTGGGTTGATTTCTGTGTTCTCTGTTCTGTTCCACTGGTCTGTATCTGTTTTTATGCCAGTACCATGCTATTTTGGTTACTAAAATTTTGTAGTATAAATTGAAGTCACATAGTGCTATTCCTCCAGAGTTATTTATTTTTATTTTTATTTATTTATTTACTCAGGATTGCTTTGGCTATTTAGGGTTTTTTGTTCCATATGAATGTTAGGATTACTTTTTCTATTTCTGTGAAGAATGTCACTGGTATTTTGATGGGAATTGCGTTGAATCTGTAGATCTCTTTGGGTAGTATAGACAATTTCACAATGTTAGTTATTCTAATTCAAGGTCAGGGAATGTCTTTCCATCTTTTTATGTCCTCTTAAATTTCATTCAACAGTGATTTGTAGTTCTCATTGTAGACATCTTTCGTCTCCTTGGTTAAGTTTATTGTTAGGTATTTTACTTTTTTTGGTGACTATTATCAATGAGCTAGCTTTTGTGATTTCTTTTTCTGCTAGTTTGTTATTGGAGTATAAAAATTCTACTGAGTTTTGCATGTTGATTATGTATCCTGCAACTTTACTGAAATCATTTATCAGTTCTAAGTTCTTTTCTTTTGGTTTCTCTCTATATAGGATCATGTCATCTGCAAACAGACATTTTGACTTTGTCTTTTCCAATCTGGATACCCTTTATTTCTTTCTCTTACCTGAATACTCTGGCTAGTACTTCCAATAGTATGTTAAATAGGAGTGGTGAAAGTGGGCATCCTTGTTTTGTTCCCGCTCTTAACAGGGAAGATTTCAGCTTTTCCCAATTCAGAATACATTGGTGGTGTGTTTGTCATATATGGCTTTCATTGCGTTGAGATATTTTCCTTCTATACCTACTCTTTATCATGATGAGATGTTGAATTTTGTCAAATGTATTTTCTTCATCTATTGAGATACCCATGATTTTTGTCCTTGATTTTGTTGATGTGGTGTATTACATTTATCAACTTGGGCTTATAGAGATATCTTTGCCTCCCTATAATGAATCCTACTTGATATGTTGTATAATTTTTTTGATCCATTGTTGCTTTCTGTTTGCTAATATTTTATTGAGAATTTTTGCATCAGTGTCATCAAAGATATTGGCCTGTAGTTTTCTTCATTGTCTGGTTTTTGTCAGGGTGATGCTGGACTCAGAGTGAGTTTGGGAGAATGGCCTCTATTTCAATTTTATGGAATAGTTAGAAGAGTCCTTGTCAGACTTATCAAGGATTTTCTGTTGTATGGGATCTGGTATTTAAGAATTATATTGTTCCTTTGGTGGTATCATATTTTGCGGTTTTCTCATATTTCTAGTATCTCTACATTGATGCATAGTCATCTATTAGTTGCTTCTTCTGTTATTCTGGGGTGGCTTTTGTAGAGAAAGACTCCCTCCTATAGATTTGTTATAAATTACCCATTGAGTGGGGTATTTTAGTTTTGGTTCCAGGTAGACTCAGTAGTTTTAATAGTTCTGGGTAGACTCAGTTGTTATGGGTAGCCTCAGTATTTTCAGGGAACCCAGCAACTATATCTGTGGCTGGGGTTGTGCATGCAGCTGGGCCACTCAGGTGGGTGGGGGCCATTTGGGCAGCTTGGGCTACTGGGCCAGCACAAGCAGCTGGATGGCAGGGCCCACATGTGCAAGTAGGGCCTTGCAAGTGGCTGTGGCCACTGGGACTGCATGGGAAACTGGATGTTTGGGGTCATGTGGTCAGCTGGGATGGCTGGGACTACTTAGGGATCTTGATGGCTAGGCCCATGTGGTTGGGTGGGGCCAGGCAGGCAGCCAGATGCTGGGCCCATACAGGCAGGTGGGTGGTTGGCATCATGTGGGTGGGTGCAGCCATGTGGGCAGCCAAGAGGTTAAAGCTACAAGGGTGGCTAGAAAGACACAGGCATGGGTAATGGCAATAATGCATATTCCTTTTCTGTTTTGGTCACATTTAAGTCTATCTAAAACATTCATGTAATTCACAGATCTTTCGCATGAAACAAGGAAGGAATTGAAAATATTAGAATTAGTATACACACTTCTACAGATATAGGAATATAAATTGTAACTATCAATTTATTAGCATTACCTAAAAGAACCTCACACTCAAAAAATAATTTTTAAAAAGCTTCTTCTAAGCTGTACCTAAAAAAAAAAAGCAGAGAGATTCAGAGATCAGTAGTATAATTCAGTAGAGAAAGACTGCATATTGAGAAGCCTGAAATTCTCATCAGCAAGATTTTATATTTTTATAATATGAGTAATTATTAGATACATTTTATTTAAAATGTATGAAAATGGATATTAGGGGCAAGAAGTGGTCAGTTTGTTTCACATAGATCAAAGCAGGCAGGTTTGTTGAAAAAGTATATTTAGAAAATCTATTATTCTGTAATGCCTTAGACAAACAGATTCTATAAAGTTACTTAAATAAATCTTCAGGTTAAACTCCTGCTCTTCCAAATAAGACTGAAACAAAGTAATGTTTTCTCTAGACTAAAGTACTAAATATAGCTGTTTCAAGTTCCAAATAATTAATTACTGAGTTTAAATACTCAGTGAATTTCCTGCTGATAGAAAACCCTTCATCAGCAGGCCCAGGTTATCTGTCTCCTCTCATCACCTACTACAAGCTCAAATCTCTCTTCATCTTCTTACCCTATTCAGGAGTCTACTTTCCCGGAGTAATAACTAAAGGTTGAAATTCTTGGCTGCATCAGTCCAATTAGCCACTCTATTCTACCTCCCATAAAGATTGCTTAGAAGGACCAGAGGAGAATTTATTGGTTGCTTCTGCTTTTCAGGCCACTCTACCTTTATGGCATACCCCTCCAATGTAGTCATATTATACTCTGAACTTCAGTCATATTATACTTATAAGCTACATAATTTAGAATTTGACTTATTGACTTTACAGTGTTTGCAGGTATTGTACTGGCTTTTATTCTCTAGGCTCTTATTCCTTGTTTATGATAATTACTGATGTGATTACAGGCTCCTTGAAAGCTGGGACAATGTGTATTCTATTTCAGCTGGTATAGTATCCTAGTACAATACCATGCATTTTCGAAGGACTTACTTTGTAATATTAGTGGTAATGAATGAGTCCCATAGGATTCCCCTTCATCATCAGCAAATACGTGAGAGGCCAACCTAGTTGTGGGAATTTCTGACCCATGTGCAGCCAAGTGCTCACCACTATAGGATTGCCAATCACACTCACCAGACAGAACCTAAAGGAAATGTTTTAATTTCAGAAGATGTCTTCTAAAATTTTTTTTTTCCTTTTTGTCTTTTTTCATGACCGGCAACGGATCGCAACCCTCAGTGTCACGCCCGTACCGGACCGGGACCGGCCACGGGATCGCAACCCTCGGTGTTGCCCCCGCCCCTTGCTCAGCCAGTGAGCGGCCGGTCCGTATGTGGGATCCGAACCCTCGGCGGGAGCGCCACCGCACTTCCCAAGCAGCACACTATAGCAGTGCGCCACCAGGCCGGCCCTAAAATTTTTTTTTTTTAAAGAGAAATATATATATCTGTTGACTGGGAGATAGGGGAATAATTTGTGTAGAATTTACTAAGGCCGGCCCTAAAATTTTTTTTTTTAAAAGAGAAATATATATATCTGTTGACTGGGAGATAGGGGAATAATTTGTGTAGAATTTACTACAGACTTAAATGTGGTTTAAATCTTGCTTTTTCTGCAGAAAACTAATTTGTTCTTTTGATCTGAAAAATTCAGAACAGCAAAAATTGTCCACTTTCTATTTAACATGTAGTTTACTAAGTTTCTCATTGCTTCGGAACAAAATGGTCAAAAGGAAGAGTGGAGGCTGGCAGGTGAGCTAAAAAGGAAAATCAAGAGGCCATAGTACCAGAGATCAATAATGCATATAAAGATGGATGCTTGCAGATAGGAAATAAAGCCCTTAGGGTATCACTGAGATGAGCATTAAAACAGGCAGCAGAAACTGGGGAAGGCCTAAAAATATCACTGAAGATAAAACATTTAAGATTTTGGACAATACTTATTTTTATGATAGATTGAGGTTCACATCATATTCAGCTGTTACATATGACATAGGAAGTGTTTGGTTTCCACAGGCTCAGGTAACAGGACACACTTCTGGGTTTCAAGCCAGTCCTCAAGGTCTCAGGCCCCTCCTTTAGGCTCTCCTCTAGAGTAAAGTTACTGTTGCTAGTTAGACCTATTTTCAGCACCAACCCAGGGAAATTGAGACTACAAGGTGCAAGGTGCCGGCTAATGCAAATGCAGTGTCTGGGCATGCTCAGTAGAGAAGGGTTATATAACCCTGATGTCTGAGCATGCTCAGTGGAAGGGAGTTATCCTTTGAATGACCTTCCACTAGATGTGCTAAAGAGAGAATATTTTTGAATATGTCTGGTGCATGTGATAGGATTTGACCAATGAAAATTTTCCAAAAAAGAGACAAACTGAACATGTGCAAGTCTAAGTTACATGCCTGGGAACCACCCCCTTAGTCGAATATTTGTTAGATAGCATGAATATATATTAGATAGCAAAACTCTAAAAGCCAAATCCTGGCACAGGTGGGGTTTTTGCTCACTTTCCTAGGGCCAACCTGAACTTCCTGGCTGAGGTGTGTATGCTTTCTTTTGTGTCAAACTTACTTTTAGCAAGTGGCTGCTCACTCTCTCAAGCCAACCTGTACTCTGTACTGAACTTTAAGTGTGTATTTCTTGCTTTTGTGTTAAACTTGGAGAGGGCCCTTGATAGAGTTTGGATTTGTTATCCCCCCAAAACTCATGTGGAAATCTGATCCCCAATGTGGCAGTACTGGGAGCTGTTTGGGTCATGGGGGCGGATCCTTCATGAATGGACTAATGCTCACTAGGCTGGGGGGTGTGGGGGAGTGAGTTCTCGCTCTATTATTTCCTGCTGGTTGTTTAAAAGGAGGCTGGCATCTCCCTTCTCTCTCTCTCTAACTTCCTCTTGCCACATGATCTGCTTGTACCTGCCAGCTGCCTACTGCTTTTGACCATGAGTAGAAGCAGTCTGAGGCCTGCACGAGATGTAGCTGTCCCAGAATCAGCTAGGTAAACTTCTTTTCTTTATAAATTACCAGTCTCAGGTATTCTGTAATAGCAACACAGAAACAGACTAATACAGCCCTGCTCAGTCTCTGGAGCTGTGCTGCACTTTCCCTAAGACTGTATCTCCTATTTGTTACATTAAACCTGTTCCCCCTTTCTACTGTGACTCTGCTCCTGAATTCATTCCTGTGGTGGAGTCAAGACCCTGGTAAGAGGACAGGGTGGGTTGAGACCAACTATTGGGTCCCCCAAACCCTACCTCTGGGCTCACTTATAGTTGCCATATAAAGCTCAATTCACCTGATATTTTTTTCATTCAGTGGTATTTGATTATGTGGTATTTGATAACACTTGCTTGTGAAGTATTTAGATTTTTAAAAAATCACTTTCATTTTATTTTTTCTAATATGATATCTTTCTGAATTCATATATCAGAAAATTGTAGCAGCAGTTTAATATGCCAAAGACAGGACTGCAATATCCTAATTATGAATGGTTTATAATGCCAAAGAATAAATCTCTATCATGACAGAAAAGGGATTGTTGTTTGATTGCAATGTAGTATATTGAGCTATAAAACTGCAAGAGGATGAAGTACATATGTGCAAATGCATACATCAAAAATCCAGGCCCTAACTCTATGTTCCCACTAGTTATGGATCCAGTGTATCAACATGTATGCAATATATTCCAATGCATTTTTATGTTTATGTGGCTAAAGGATGACTGACTCTGTGCTGAATACCTCCATTAATTATCTCACTCAATTATCCCCAACAACTCTTTGAGGCAAGGGCCTTTATTATCAACATTTCCCAGATGAAGAAGTAAATTTAGTTTTTAAAAAATTATTTGCAAAAGCTGGTAAGTTTAAGAGCAAGATTTAAACTCAGGGACTGAGTTCATTAATTTTTATTATGGAAGGAAATAATAATGAATAACAAGTGATGATTTATAGTACTTTAAAAACTTATAGCATGAATCATGCATTGTGACTTGAGTTTTCTTATTAGAGTAAATTATTATTATTTTATGCTGTAATATGATTGGACTGAGTCCAGGCCCTTGCATACTGAAGGAAAGACATAAAGAAAATGAATACACTAAGCAATTTATGAGATTTATTATATGTTAGGAGAAAAAAAGAGTATACTAGCACCTTAAATATGACTATTTACAAACTGTTTTATCTCATTTACAAATTATTTTTGTCTTTGTCTCTTAATTAAAATAGGTTTCCAAAAATATAGAGAAAACTAGATTCATCTTTGGCTAAACCACTATGTAAATTAAACATATTATGCTTTTATATCATAATTTTTTATTATAAAAATATTTTATGAATTCATATCAGCTTCCTTGTTTACCCAAATGTAATTGGTTTCACATGTTCATTCATGGGGCACTTCGTGGATGCAGTTTCTTAGCTACTTCATATTTAAACCCAAATAGCTAACCTTCTGAACTCTATAACAAACATATAAACTAAAATGGTTAACATTAACACCCATTTATGGGGAAATAATTTTCTTATGTCAAAATTCATGTTAAAATACAATTAGTTAAAAAATCAGTCACCTTTAAATTCAAAATAATTCAATTACCTTTAATAGAGAAAATGATGGTGACATTTCTAATTGAAAAAGAGTTCAAGAATTAACATTTTGGGTGTCATTAGAAAAATTTTACTCTTGTTTTCGAATGGGAACAGATTTCTAATGCATTATTTATGCAGTGGACTGTAACCACTCCTTCTGTGTTCTCTCAGTCTTTTACAACAATGCTCACAGAACTCATTTTTCAAAATACATATTATTTTTCCCAATAAATTAAGCAAGCTCTATGGGACCATATTACATCCTTTCATGTAGAAATAGAATAGGGAAATAATATTTAAAACTTACCAAGTGTAACTGATAAACTCTCTTCACTGCTATAAAGTAATAACTATCTGGTCATGGTTGTTTTCTGAACCATGCTTTATCTAAATACTATGGCTTTAGGGGGGAAATACTTAAGACAGTAACAGTGATTCTTGGGATATAGCAGGCGATGAAAATTTCATAAGGAAAAATAATAGACTTTTAATTTCCAAGGTATCTTAATTTTTTCTTCAAAATTTAAAACCACTCTAACACAAAGCATTTCATTGGATCCAGCTAGAATAAGGCCCCTGAATAACTCCACAAGGAGTTTGATGTTTTATCCTAGAATGGCAAAACTCTCCAAGGAATCCAGGGTCAGTTCTCTTTCTTAGTTATGACCTAAACCCCTCTCCATCATGGGGCAGTGATGGGAACCATGATGTGTGGCTCTAATTTTGACCAGCTCAGTTTTGGGCTTTGGTTTTACTGAATAACTAGAAGAAAAGAGGATATTGGTGATTGTTATTATACAGAGAAGAAAAGGTATGGAAGAAGTTGGTCTTAGTTGAAAACAGAAACCTCTTCAGAATGTAAACAATAGTTTTGGTTATCTTGGAGCTTTGATATCTACAATGACAATCACTAGATCTATTTTTTTTTTTTTCTATTTGGGTGTAAAGAAACCATGAGAGTGTGGCAATATTTCTTTCTTAATAGGATCTACCTAACTCTAAGCTGACAGACCTAGAGCTCCATCAGGATGAACTCCAGAGCAATTTTTTTTCTATCAAAATTTTTAAGGCCATTTTATCCGTATTTACAAGTTTTGTGTTGCCATAGAAAGGTAGTTATTAACATATAAGGTCTTAGGTTATCAGATGAAGACCATGGATTTGACTCAGTTTCTTGGTGTAATTCCTTAGTTCCAAAGTACAGCCAAATTAAAAGATCAGAGGACCCATAATTAGCAGTCAAATCCACTGGATTTATATGAGGAAAGACAAGATTTTCATAGAAGTAGTCGACAAACTTCTGTCCTAAAATTGTTATTTTTCCATAGTATTTTAAAAAATATTTACATAAAGTATGCAGTTTTTTGTCAGTGGTCTAAATGTCTAGTACATATTATCCCTGTCTTAGCAGTAACTCCTTCGCTATTGTGCTTACTCAAAAATGTGGAGGACAAATGAAAAGTCTTATGTCAGACGTGCAATACTGTTGAGGAAAGTTGCCATACCAATCTATAAACATCTCCTTTTAGTTTATTTCATTAGACTCTCTGTCAAATTGTGGGTTACAGTGGTATTTTAATCACCTAATCTTGAGAGCCTTGATGGTTACAGTGTTATATGTGAATTGATAACAAAAGGACAGTAATGGAAATTATATCTGTGGATTTGAGGGATTTGCAAACAAACACATAAAGGAGAAGAATATGGAAAGACAAAGCTCCATTCCAGAAAACGTAAAATTGATGGTTTGGAAATTCTTAGAAATTAGATGAGTAAATGTGGGGATTAAAATCTAGAACACATTGAATGAAATGAGAATATCTGCAGTAGTTCTTGGAAGTTCACTGGTTTTATTATGTTTCTGAAGGTGTGGTATTGGCCTGATGGTGGTAATCAAGATAATATAATGTCATTGGAGGAGAGAATATTACAATACTTCACTTTATGAGACTTTTAAATAGTACAAATGATTTTCTAGTTGAAATCTACTGATGTGAATACTTAGGTGCTAGTCTTAATGGCACCAAAAGAATATGTGACAGAGTCAGAAGTAAAAGGCAGGTCACTGGATTTATTATCATTTTTCTTGCTCTCTCATTGTAATAGTTTCAAAATTCTTTACTTTTTAAAGTTTCAAAGAACTAAAAAGTGAAGGTGACTTCAATGGTTTTAATGTTTTTGTTCCTTTCAAAATTCATATTAACACTGAATCCCCAATGCAACAGTACTGGGAGGTGTGGCTTTGGGGAGGTGATTTAGTCATAAAGGCTGCGTAATTATGAGCAGGATTAGGTACTCTTTTTTTTTTTCTCTTCTAACTTCTGCGATGCGAGGCCAGAGCATTCTTCCTCTCTAGAGGTGCAATGTTCAAGGCACCATCTTGGAAACAGAGACCAACCCTTACCAGAGAACAAAACTGCTGGCATATTGATCTTTGACTTTCCAGGCTACAAAATTGTGAGAAATAAATTGCTGTTCTTTTTACAAATTACCAAGTCTCCAGTATTTTGTTATAGCAATACAAAACAGACAGTGACACAGGACTGGGTTTCTAACCACTTACATTTTATGATATTTCCATTCAAGCAAATACTTTTTTTTTTCCTGTCAAAAAACTATTTTTCTCAAATTTTGAACATCATTTTTTATAAGGTAGTTAATTTTGTGAATTAATGAGAAACATTATAAAGTAACAAGAACATAGATTCTGGAACAAGACTGCTTGGGTTCAAATCTCGATACTTCTACTTATTAGCTCTGTGATGTCACACAAATTATTAATGTCTGTGTATTACAGTTTTCTCATCTGCAAAATATTATATGTACTTTACAGATACTTAAATAAGTTATATTTTATGATGATTAAGTGAATTGAACAAATAGAAGGAGTATCAGAATATGGAACATGTTACTGTATAAAGTGTAGGTTTTAAATTATATGCACATTTCTATGGTCTCCGGTTTTTTGGTGTGTTTCAATGGAAAATTTGTTTAATAAGAAAAACATTATTTCAACTGATTTAATATAAACATAGAAATTATTTACTAACTACAAAAAGTGAATTTAAAATATCAATAATTATGCCTGTGTTTTACAGTCTCTGGGGAGGTTTCAAGATATTTATATTGAATTTATACATCTTTAAATTACAAAATAATTAACTACACTTATTATCTAACCTTCTTATTAGTAGGCAAGGAAATTAATAACAGAGAAATAGAAAGCCAATCAAAAACACTGTGGGGCAAGAAAGAGAAAGACACAGTATCTAAGCTTTTTAAGTCAATATTTTCTATTACTTTAATAATTCTTGCCGAGAATTATAGAGAATTGTTTTGTAACTAAAAATAATTTTGCTTTTACATATTATATGAGCCCGGCAACTAAAATCAACTTAATTGATTGATTACTAGTAATGAATAAGTCAGCACTTTTTTGTTGATTTTTTTTAGGGGCCTTAAATTCTTATATTCTTTATTTAATTGATTCTTATAACATCCTTCTGCAACAGGTATGATTCACTTATTACTATTCCTGTCAGAGATTAAAAAATGATATCAAAACTACTGCAGTTATTAAAAAGATATAAAATTTTAACGATACATATTAGTAGAATGTACCAATTATATCATATTTAATTTATCTCTTGTCAACTATAAAAGAATAATTAAAAGGATTGTATTTATTCGCTAATAAATACAGTCTGTAATCAAGGTCAGGTGTTTCTTTGCAATCTCAGCTCAATGGTTCGATGACTATTCTGTTAATATCATAGAAAGAAAAAGCATACAATTCCCAGAACAAAACTTACAATTCTATCAAAAGCTCTTCAGATTGAGAGAAGTCATAATTAAACTTTTGAATCAATGATGGGCAGAGGTGACCAAATCCAATCAACTGCTTCAAGATATACTTTAGAAAATTGGCTTTCATTTTATTGTTTTTTTTTTTTTTTTTTTTTGATAATTGATTCTCTGAATGCTTGCATACTAAGTGGTGGATAACTTGCAAGTTTTAAAAACTATAATCAAAAAAGAGATTATGCCTACATCTACAGGTACAACTGATGTGAATGCTTTAACTGAATTGCTTATATACTACTTATTGTCACTCTGCCAGTCAAAATTTGCAAAGGAAGGAACTAAGTAACTTTTTATTTCTCTTAAGTATTTTGCTTACATTAACATTTAGCTTCCTTTGGGTTATTTCTTTGTTGTGACTTTTGCTTTTAAATATCCAGGCTTCATGTGCTTTACTGGCAAAGAAAATTTTTTAAATTAAATTATGATTTTACAATAAAAATATGTGCACTCTAATAAAAATCATGTCATCTTTCATTTCACAGTAAAGTAGATTTACACATTTATGCAATGACCTGTCAGCTATTTTATGATTGACCATTAGTAAACAAATATGGCAAGTTTCCTACCCTCACGAAACTTTTATTTGCTTATTGAGAAAGAGTAAAAGTAGATAACTAATTTTTAGAAGTATAATTTTATATAAGTAGTATGATATTAAAAATTTCAGAAATAAAGATTTTCTTGCTGTAATTGTCTAAGTTCATTAGGGCACTGGGCAAGACCTCACTGAAGAACTGACAAAACAAGAACTCAAAAATGAAGAAAAACTAGTCATACAAATAAGTGAGGTGGGAACCATATGTCATGTTTAGGACCAGTAGAAATTTAAGGTACAGAATAAAAATATTTGTTTGTGCTATATTTAATGCTCATAACTCAGAAAATAGCTATTCTTATTAAATCAGGAGTATTAAACCTGTCTCTGCCAAAGATTTACCTAAATTATATGAACTTAAATTCTTAAAACATCTGGGTTAGTTTCTATAAGCATACTCTAGAAAGTATTGAAAGTTTAAAATCTTTAAACTTTAAAGGAATTTTAGGAATACTGAATTCACATAAGTGCTTATTTAACTCTAGAAAATCAGAACAGAGCTCCTGAAAGGGATTTTATAATCTACTTTGGTAATACCAGCTGGAGATTGTTAGATATTTAACAAACATATATACGAATAGAAAAGCAAAGACAGACAAAAATGGAGAGTTCTAAAATTCTAAAATTTCAACTCATTAGTTCATATAAAAGATATATCTCTTATCTTTGCCCCATCTTTACATTTTTACCTGGATTGTGTTTCTGGAAGATGGGACAAGTTGCATTTACCTGCTTAATAGTATCCCACCAATATTTGTGGAGACCTTTAAGATTTTTTTTTTCTCTGATGTATAATCTTATGGAGGCTGTAGACTAAATTTTGGGGAAGAGACTGAGATACCCTGGAGACCAGGTGGCCACCTGTGTGTCTCCAAAGCCCAAATGAGTGGTTAAAATATCCAATCGTTCTCCAGTTAGCTTTTCCAGTTTCAGGTGGCTACTTTTGGAATCCCTGAGCCCCTTCAGATCCCCTGTTGGGGAAAGTAGTCCTAACACTGGAGTAGCTATAGGGGGTTCAGGTGCTGGAGTGAGAAGGGAAAGGTCCTATAGAGGTGGACAGAGAGGTGGAGGAATTAAAATTATTAAAAGGAAACAATCAAAGGACTCAAGAGAGTTGAAGTGAAGATCAAATATTGGAGAAAAGGAAGAAGGAGAAATGGGAAAAATGGGAAAGGAGAGGTCTTAGATGAGCCAGTTTGGGGAGTTTCTAAGTTTCCCAAAAATATCTGCTGTAATTTTAAATTGCCTTTGGTAATATTTTGCCATTTTAAAAGATATTGAACTGAACGAGTGCCATAATGGTGAAGCACCAGAGAAGAGAAGGGAGTGAGAGTTACCCACGGGCTTAGGTAGTTAAATCAGAGATAAGACCTTAATGGCCCCAGAACAGAACACTGCTCAATTAATTTCTTCACACAATCCCCAGGTTGAGAAGATAAGGAAATACCCTTGTCCAATTCCTGAGCTCCAGGAATTAAAAAGGTTACCTCCCATAATCCGTGGATTCAAGGAGTTAACAGAAGACAAAAGAAGCTTCACAGAAGGGCCAAAGAAAAGTCACCGCTTGAAAGAACCAAAATAACTCCTTACCATGCTACAAAAAAATGTTTAGAGAACTGGTTAGAAATTGTGACCACCTTGGATCTAAATTTCCCCGGTTAGGGAAGGACACAAGGACTAAAGAAGCTGGCAAAATATTTGGGTGTAGACAGCAGGGTAAGAGGGGTAGTTGGCATGCCACCTTGAGTCACAGCACCAGAAAACTTAAAAAAAAAAAAAATCCAGACTTAGGTAAAGAGAGATGTTATTTGAAAAGAATATTGTGATAAAGAGAAAGAGCTATTGCAATAGAGGCAATGGGAATATTGAGACAGAGATAACTCTCTGATTGTTTAGATCTACAAGTGTCTCAAAGGTCAGGCAGAAAAGAGTGTTTTATAACAAGAAATAAGGATAATAAAAAAAAGGTATTGGGAGGTGGGTGGCATGTTTGGACAGTTGATCGGGGGATGTCTTTCCTTTTGGTTAGCCTATACTCAGGAGGGGCCATTAAGGAGAGGTCGTATGTTGACACAGATGGAGGGTGGCTCAAAATTTAAGAACCTGGAAAAAGGAGAGAGGTTAAGTAAAGTTTTGTCAAATCGAGTATATTGTTCAAACTAGTCAAAGGTTACAAACAGTGCAGTTATCATTTATGAGGCACAGAATGGGAATTTGGAGAATATATGTCATGGGCAAACAAGGGAGAGCATCCATGAGTTTTATGTAAATCATATTGGAAAGAATGGCTCTTTGTAGAAGCCATTTCTTGGAACACAAAAGGGTGGGAATATTTCTTTAACTGTTGATATTTTCCAGAGGAATATGTGAAGCTTGAGTAAAGTTTAATGTTGTTATTCTGAAGCTACATTGTATCCATATCTATTCCATGTGTCTCTCATTTTCCTTGGACTGAAGCATCAAACTAGCTGAATCACATTCTCATGGCAGAAGCTCAAGAAATAAACCCTCTAACACAAACACATCAAATGTGCACACTCGCTCTGCTTCTGCCATGCACCTTGGCCGTAGAACTGCATGGCCCAAAAGAAGTCACATGACTTAATCCAAATCCAAGGAACGGGTGAGTTATGCACACCTAGTAGGGTGAGAGGGACAACAAAATCAGCTGGCAAAGGGAATGGATAGAAGAAGAAGTGAAGAATGGGTAACAATAACATAACTTCTTATAGTCTTAGAACATGGAATATCAAGATGAGAGTCTAAATTGTTATAAAGAACAATGTGAGAGCTTCCCTACTGTCTATATTTATGTTACACTTTCATAGGTTCCTCTTATATTACCATAGTGTTTTATAGTTTTTCTAAAAATTATCACTTATTTACTCCTTTTGCCAGCTGTTTTTATTTGTTATTTCACACATTGTCTTTTTGGTCATCTTCCTTGTCCCAGAATGCTGTATCTAGAACAGTTAGAAGTATTTAGGAGAGTGGAATAGGGCCTGTTATTACTCTCCTTTACTTCAAAATTTATACAAATCAGTTAAATCCAGATTAATTGTGATTTCTTCCTTTCTTTTCTTAGTCAAATATTGTAACTCCTAAAATCTCCCTCTATGCAGTTGCTAAATAACAAAAAACCCCTCTGCTAATAAAGAATATGTCACTGGATACTGGAGCACAGCTTATTCCCCTAGTCCACAGTGGCTGATTTTTTAATTTCCTTTTTATTCTACTATTCATAAATCACTGACATAAGGAATACCATATTATTCATGGAAGAGTCTTATCTTAAAACCACTATTTCATATTTAACTAAGTTGGATGAAAATAATAAGCATTTGAACATAGTGATTGGTCTGAGGCCTGAAGGCAGGAGAAGAATTTTTTAAGGATTATACAGTCACCATGGCACTGGAAATTGCAGCTGGAATATACTAGTGCACTTTCTAGGTTATGCATAACTGAAGAGAGATTGTGTGAAAATTACGTCTCTGTGCAAATTTCCAATTATGTGTCATAGCTCAGGATAGAGTGAGAATGTTGTTCTACATCTTCTGATGTGCCACTTTCTATTTCTTTAAAAATGTCTCAGAGAAAATTATGAATGCCTTTCCTATGCAACGAATTCCTCCCCTCAGAGAATACTCCTTGGGCCATAGACCAGCACCCAAAGCTGACATGTCAGTAAGGCTTTTGGGACAAGAAACAAGCCTCTTCAGAGGAGTGCTTCATCACACTGTTTTACAGAACACTGCTGTCATTATTTAAGCAGGTGAAGTAATTAAAGCAAAAAAGTACAAACGATAGATCAAATATGTCTTTATTATTCCGACAAACATGTTAGAAAACAAAGAGTACATAAATTTGAAAAACCATGCACTTGCAGGTGACCATTTTTTACATTTTGAACAATTCAGTGCCAAAATTGTCTTTACTAGTGAAGACAGACAAGTTAAATGAAGCAAATTTCTTACTTACAGGTAGGCAGCAAGGACATCGGAAGCCTAGGATTAATGGTGTGCTGGTCCCCCAAGACTCAGGAAAGCTGTCTAGGGCAGATGGAGTCTCTTATGCTCATGCCCCACTTGAACGGCTGCTGAGGGTCCCCAAAAAGTAGCCTGCCCTGGGTTTTATACCCCGGAGCCATGCCACATGCTGGGTAAAGTTTTGAATGACATCCAGTTGGGGACAAGGTGGGGAAGAGCCCAGGGCTGTTCTGGCCAGCTCCCCTTCAATGTCAGGATTTTGCATTCTCACCACATTTTACAGTTATTCTTGCAAATAACAAGTGATAAAGGGCAGGGAGAACTGGTTAGGTCCAAGGCCACATGAACAACTGTCCTGCATTCAGGCTTTAAGATGAAAGTATCTAAAAAGGAAATCATTAGTTTGCTATCTGGATCCTGAAATTTACAGTTCAAAGAAAGAAAGTTACAGTCTTTTTAAAATAATGGATTCCATTACAAATATTTGATAATAACCACCAACAAAAAAATAACAAACAGGTTGATTTTGGTAGAGTGTAAGCAGAGGAAATGAAAATCTTATCAGGCCAAAGCCCAACTTTATCAATCTCAGTATCTTTCTGAAAATTAGATAAATATTATTCTAAATTTAAACTTTTTCCTAGCCCAGTCTTAGACAACATAATTTCATAATGTCAGCTTATATCCTCAAGGATTCCTAAAAACAAAAGCAAAGAAATAAAAAAAAAATATATTAAAACTTGATTCTAATGATCATTAAAAAATAATTGGTAGTTGTGATCCTTTTGATTTTCCTATATCCTCAAGGATTCCTAAAAACAAAAGCAAAGAAATAAAAAAAAAAAAATTAAAACTTGATTCTAATGATCATTAAAAAATAATTGGTAGTTGTGATCCTTTTGATTTTCCTTGAACTAACTCGATATTAGTGCTAGGACCTGAAAAAGTCCATACAGAAATGTCCTTGTAATTCATAAATTCATGCAAGACCTTCTCCCTTATATAACAAGCTATGTTATAAATTAATTTTCTCTATTTTTTCCGTGATAGCCTTGAATTTTCTGTATTTGTAGAGGAAATGGAAACAGAATAAGCAGGTGCTAAAATATAATTCAATAGTAATAGGTATTTAAGAAAATACAGAATGATTTTTACCTTATTGGAAAAAGTACTCCATTTGAAAGTCTCAAATTAAGTTTATGGCAAGGCATTAGAGTATTCAGAATGTAAATTACCACAATGGAAAAGACTAAATAGGAAAAACTGAGTAGAAAGGTAATAAAATGGCTTTCAGTGAATGGATAAATATAAATAAAATGCAAAATCTGTTTACACACTTAAATATTATTGAGAGTCCCATATTCTTTTATGTGCATTATGTCTATCAATGTTTACTATATTAATATCTTCAACTGATAAAATGTTTATATAATTTTTAATTGTTTAAAAATAAAAATAGGTCAATAAGATGATCACATAAGTAAAAATTCAATGAAAAATAACTATATTTTCCAAAATAAAAATGTTTTAAATGTGAAAATTATAGCATTATTTTATGCTTTTGCAAACCTGTGTAATGTGCAACTTAATGGAAGACAGCTGGATTTTCTTATTTGCTTCTGAATTTAATCCGTTCTCATATGCTTTTTTTGTTGAAGTTTATAAAGGAAATCCCACCTCATACATCTATGTAGCTTGTTCTCAGCCCACACTTGGAAAACTGTCCTAAGTTATAATAGCATCGCAGAATTTGAAGAAACTTGAGCCCTTTCTTATTTGATATCCAAAATTCTTTTATTAGAGGAAACTGAGATCTGCGGAGGTGCTTTTTGAAAGACATACAGCACATATTAGAGCTAGGATTATAAACCAGATACCCTAGTATTATTCCAATGTTTTTTCCATAATAACATCCAAAGACCAGTATAGATTGTTCTTTCTCCATCTAAGTAATAAACAGTATAAGTTCACAAACTATAAAATAGCTTATACTCCTAGAACTTTGCCTATTTACTCACAAAGTTAGACATCAATCTTTAATCCTGCAAGTCAGATTAAAGATGTCAAGACACAATTAAAACAAATTGAGTTATATATCTAATTGGCTTTATTTATGATTTATAAATTGGGGAAGCTTCCATTCTATGAAATAGGATGAGCGCTCCCACTGGGCAATGGCAGAACAATGGGTTTTGTGAGGTAGAACAATATAAAAAAGTTAGTTGATTAATGTCAGGTTACTTCAGGCTAGTTTCTAGTAAGACTTAAAGCAGGGAGGACTTCCTTATTACCCTGACTCAGGTAGCCTGGAATCTCTTGTTTTCAAAAAGAGATTGGTCTGCTTGGAGATCTATCTGCTTCCATAAAGTTTCAGTTTAATTATGTGGAACGAGCATGAGTGACTCCATTTTCGATTGGCTTTGTCTGTTGGCACCTAGTGCAGCTCAGTCCAAAACAATGGACTTTCATAACTATTGTTGAACACTTGGTTCCAGTAAAGCAATGTTAAATATACTGAATTAATATATTTCCCTATCTAGCATTCATTCCACTGTAATTTCCAGAACCTGTGTTCCTCACACATTTCCCCATTGTTTTAGAATCACTAAGTTGCTGACGTTATCCAAAGCAACATTTAACTGTTTCCTATAGACACACACAACCTTGGCGTTCAAGATAACTGATTGTTTATGTGATATCCATTCACAGGGTAACCAAACAGAAGAAAAGGATTATGGCATAAAGAACTTATTTAGGGATTATGTTAAATATTAAAAATAGTCACTATTTATAGTGCTTACTGTGTTGCAAATAATGGGCTAAAACCTTTGAAAAGTTGCATAATTGTTCTCATAATGACCTTATGATGTGAAATTGTGTCCTCGTGGTTTTTTTTAGATGAGAAAGCTGAACAATGAGAAGGAAGTAGCTTGCCCATGATCACGATGCTGTGGATTGGATGCCCCCGCCCAACCTCATCAAAGCTTCAATATCCACTGTAACTGTTGAGGGTGGGAAATCCTATTATGGTAATTGAAGGGTGGGGCCTTGAAGAGGTGATCGCCCAACCTCATCAAAGCTTCAATATCCACTGTAACTGTTGAGGGTGGGAAGTCCTATTATGGTAATTGAAGGGTGATGCCTTGAAGAGGTGATTAGATTGTAGGACCATGCCCTAGTGAATGGATTAAAAATGGGGGTCATGGGCATGGTTCTGAGGGCTTTCAAAGAAAAGCACATGAGACATTAGTCTCTTTTTGCTCCACCATTTTCTACCATGCAAGACCCCTGGGTCACTATTGCCACCACCAAGACCCTCAGTATATGTGTTCCCTGGACTTTGGACTTCCCAGTCTCTGAAACTATAAGAAATAAATTTCATTTTCTTATAAATCACACAGTTCCAGGTATTCTGTTATAAGAAACAGAAACCAACACACCATATGAGAGAAACCAACAAATCAAAACCTGGATGCCAAACCTGACTTCAGACCAAACCAATTAACAATTGTACTAAATTGTCTTCTAAAAGGAAATATGTGTTTTAATCTATTTTAACGATTTCTTGTGTTCACTTTGTCATCCACATTCATTTTTCTATGAGTTAATATTGATGTTGTTAAAGATTGTCTGTCTAAAACTATAGTTGGATCCATTTATTTCTGTATCACACACCACTGAGAGGAGAAACTTGCTGTGCACTCTAGCTATATTTCAACATTTAAAATCAGCAAGAAATTTTATGAGATGATATAGAATGTCAGAGGGTGTATTAATGAGTACCTCGTTTTATTTTTTAATAATGTGATAGTTTAGTCAAGTTAGAGATACTGAACTTTAAATAAAAAGATGAAAATGAATAGGTTGGGTACACTGAAAGATATTAATTTAGGGAATTAATTTACAATGTTGAAAACATAATTACTGTCTGATTGAAATGGATTTTTTCTCTTATGGACATTTATTTTTAATTTATTAATTTCAATTCTCATTATACTTTGATTGCACTCACTTTCCAGAGGAAATAAGATTTGAAGTGCCTTGTATTGTGTTCATTATTTTTTTACAGAAATTATAGATTTGACATGTACTTGAATCCATTGTACTTTCTCTCTCTTGAGTTTCTATTTTAAGTTGATTGTGTTTGGAAGAAAGAAAAAAAGGAAGGACACAGTTGCAAATCAGCCCCTGAATGATGAGAGCTCATTTAACATGTCATGAGTGCTTCAGCTACTATGGAAGTTTTACTTTTAATGAAATTGCCAATGAGCCATGTGAGCCATGGAAAAAATGTAGCCAGATGAGAGGCAAGCAGGGAAATCAGCCTGTATCAAAGGTTTGTATTTTTCTTGAAAATGTGCATAAATTTCAGGAAGACTTCTTCCATTTTTATAACATTTTCACAATTTTAGCTACCTTCAAAAATCATTGAATGATGGGAAGATACATGGTGAATTGGTCGTGAGAGAATTAAAAAGTTCAAATCTATAGGTGAAATTAAGTCATTTTTTCCTTGTCATTTAGTTATCTTTCATACTTATCTATAAAAATTGGCTGATTCAGGACTTACTTTAAATTTTAGCTCTTAGAATATTGCATGATTCCACAGTCCTCGTTAGATAGATTTAAGCAAATATATGGTATTATGCATCAACTAGGGGAAAGTTCTAAAGATGTGCTAGTTATAAATAAATAAGTCTGCTTAGTAAATAAAATAATAAAAGAATACTGCCCTGTAGTACTGTGTGTGCAAGCCCACAACACACACGCAAGCATAAATGGATAAATGCACATCCACCTTCACATAAACATTTTTTAGTTTATACACTGTATATGATTTTATACCTTCCTTTTTTGCTTTTTCAATTAAATAAATATGAATTTCTGGCACTAGTTTAAATAAACCTGAACTCTAACTTGTGGAAATAAAAGTACTTATTATTTTTAATTCTATTAATAAACATTATGTATTCCTTAGATTTCCCTATTACAAATGTTACTGTAATAATCAAACTTGTGCATTATAATTTTGAAATCTTATATCATAATTTTTCTCAGACAGTTAGACATAATTTTCCATATCAAAGTGTTAGATTATTTTAAGATTTTTGAAATATATTACATAATTATTATCTAAAACAGAACCGAGTTATCATTCATCCAATACGTACAGGAGTGCAATTTTCTTTCAGCCTTGCCAAGACTTTGTACTGTTGTTCCTTAAAATTTTGTTTATCTGAAAAGAAATGTTTTAATGTCAATTTAAATGTTATTGTAGGGCCGGCCCGGTGGCGCACTGCTACAATGCGCTGCTTGGGAGCGCGGCGGCACTCCTGCCGAGGGTTCGGATCCCACATGCAGACCGGTTCCCACTCACTGGCTGAGCGAGGGGCGGGCGCAGCACCGAGGGGTGCGATCCCGTTGCCAGTCCCAGTCCGGTACGGGCGCAACACTGAGGGTTGCAGTCCGTTGCCGGACATGAAAAAAGACAAAAAGGAAAAAAAAAAATGTTATTGTATAATTATTTTATTACAGTATTGTTTATACTACTTAAAAATTGTAAAAAAAATACTTAAAGGTAGAAGTGGATACATGGCTTTTTATATATACATAAAATGAAATATCATACAGTTGTCATTGTATAATTATTTTATTACAGTATTGTTTATACTACTTAAAAATTGTAAAAAAAAACTTAAAGGTAGAAGTGGATACATGGCTTTTTATATATACATAAAATGAAATATCATACAGTTATTAAAAATTATGTCCTTGAAGCATATTGAATGTTAGTAAAATTTCCCACGTAAATGGATGGATCATCCAAGCCATCATCAACAGACATATGAAAATTTAGTTTTTTTCCTACATTTGTATCTGTATATCATATTATGGAGAAAGTATACCAATTTGCTAGCTGAATAAGGTTACAGGGATTTTAACTATTATTATTATATTTTCAAATATTTTAAAGTTTTCTGCAATAATGAAAATTACTTATAAATAAGGAAAACAATTCAAATATTTGATATACAGATTATTTTCTCTATTTCTCTACTCTGGAAGGTAATATGTTATTTAACAACATGTGTTTATGATATTTAATTGCCATTCTGAATATTCATGTGTTTGATTTTAAGAATGTTTAACTACTGTTTATATAGATGGGCATTTTATGTCAATTTTTGTGAATTTTTCTTCTGAGTTCTTTGTCCTTCCTTCTATTACAAGTGTATGTCTTACTTTCAGAGTTTGATTATAGGAAAGATAGAAATCTTTTTTCATTTGTATAAATATGTTCTTTTGCCTTTTATTTCTTAATTGTTGTCCTCATATCCATTGCCTGACCTTGTCCTTTTCCCAGGTGAGTGGGTGGTGTGAGGGGACACTGACATCCTCATAGCCCCATTTTTAAGGCCACTGTGTAATCTGGCTTCCTGTTGATTTTGGAAATATTTGACACTGGTTTGAGATTGAAAAGTGTGAGAGAATGAGAAACCAGGGTATTTATCTACTACCCTCTTGTTTTCAAGAGGTATCTCAGCAGTGGCTGTATCTCTTTTGTGTTTCTAGGTGGGCCACACTGTGTTGAATCTGGCTTCTCCTGGGCGACTTTAGCTTTCATGCTTCAGTAAAACCTCTTCTTCCTTTAGTCCCTCCAGCCTGGGAGTGGCATTAACTCCATGCTGTTGGGAATCTCTGGGATTCCACTCTGTCTCTTATGGCATCTTGGCTTCTCCATCATTGTAGGCACCTATATTTCATTTGCTGTAATTACTTAAAGTGGTTTCCATCTTCCTGATTAAGCCCAGATTTATATACTGTTGGTGGAATAAACATAATCTGGTATTTTCAAGTTTGCCATTTTAGTTAGTCCTCACACACAGTTTAGAGATGAGAAAAACAGAAGCCCAGACAGATTAAGAGCTTCTTTAGGCCACATAAATCGTAACAGACGCATAATTTGAGGCCAGGTCCTAATCATTCCAGGACCCACATACCTGATTGGTGGAAAACGTCTACCGAGGTGAGTTGGACCAATTGTACAGGCCTTGGGTGACAGTCTGGAAATACATGAATAAACCATTGTTGATATTGTTTTGCTTATATTATGTACTATTGCAGAAACAATAGGGAAAAGTAAATAAAATTTATGTTCTCAAGGTTGAACTCCTAAAGCAAACTTAAATTAACTTTATTGCTAGTTATCCGGTCATTTGTGAAAGATATTTTACTACTGAATTCTTAATGCTGAAGGATGGTGCTAACAAGAGAATTTTGTCCTTGTTTGTGAATCAGAATAACAGTTTTCATTCATTCTATTTACATATAGTTGTAAATAGAACTATATGTAAATATAATTATCAGTGTTGTCTTGGTTTTTCATGCAAATGGTTTCAATAGATCATAGTTTAGGCCCCAGCACAAGTATGCTGGTTTATAAATGATCAGACTTCCATGATTGTGTGTATATCTTTTTTTGTATAAAAGGAGCATGCTTTTGCTAGCACTTACATTAAGAGTTTTCAGTGGATGGAGAAGTGAGAAAGATCATTTGTATTAAAGATCAAAATAACTATACTTATAAGAAAATGTGAAATGTCACTTAAAACATTTTATTAACAAGGTAATGAAAAGAATAGTACAAAAATAGAAAGTAATATAATGGTAATCTACATAAGCAGCAATCAGCTAATTCAAATATTACCATTTACCATGTTTAGTTCAAATTCTTTTGAAAAGTAAAACATTAATAATGAAATAAAGTTTATGTGAATATTCATCTCCAGTACAATTTTCCTTGATCCCTTACAGTTATGACCACTCTCTTAAGTTTAATGTTTGTAATTTCCTTATGTATTGTTATTGTTTGCACAATATATTATAGTTTGCATCAGTAATCAATATATAGCATTCTTCATGCTTAATACCTCATTTAAATAGAATCATGGCAAATGTTGTATTGATTGCATGCAGCTATCTTAGCACAACATTATGTTTGAGAGAGATTCATGTTGATTGATCTTTTTAACAGCTGTAGAAAATTACATTTGTTCATGTGCATTTAAAATTTTATTGATTGCATGCAGCTATCTTAGCACAACATTATGTTTGAGAGAGATTCGTGTTGATTGATCTTTTTAACAGCTGTAGAAAATTACATTTGTTCATGTGCATTTAAAATTT
>NW_007726318.1:521615-522682 GCF_000696425.1 Galeopterus variegatus
GTAATCAATATATAGCATTCTTCATGCTTAATACCTCATTTAAATAGAATCATGGCAAATGTATTGATTGCATGCAGCTATCTTAGCACAACATTATGTTTGAGAGAGATTCGTGTTGATTGATCTTTTTAACAGCTGTAGAAAATTACATTTGTTCATGTGCATTTAAAATTTTTAAAAAATTTTATAAACAGTGTTTTAGTAAACTCAGTCATGCATATCTGTGTGAGCATATGTGCATTAATGTTTGAATTTTTATTGCTTTGAAAAAACAAACTTCTCTCAAGAGTTTATTGCCTATTGGTTTATGACCTTCGGCCATGTTTTATTCTTTCTTTTTTATTTTTAGTCGACTATTAATCTTTTAATACATGAGCTTCTAGGTGAACTTTATATATTCTAGATAGTAAAAACTTTGTCAGTTATAAGTTCCAAACCCTTTCTCCAGTCTGTCTTGTTTTATCACATTTTTGATGTATTTTTATTGTACAGAACATTTTTATTTTACTGTTATTTTATCTTTCAATCTTAAATTGCATGCATTTTTTGTCAATTTTAAGAAATTTCTCTGCAAACCAAACTATTTTATTTTCTTCCAAATGTTTCAAGGCTTTAATTTTAACAGATATGTCTTTAATTCACTTAAAATCAATTTTGTGTATAGAATAGAGACTCAGTGATACTTTCTATCATGTGAATACATAGACTCAAAGTCACTTAATGAATGCTCTATTTTTCTCCAATGATTCAGAATGTCACCTAACTTATAAATAGGGTTTTATATATGGTTGGGCTTCTTTCTAGAATCTCTCTGTTTCATTAAATAATTTGTCTTTTACGTGCAAATTTCCCACTATTATAATAAAGGTGTATATGACTTTTTACTGGTATAGTAAGAATTCTTAACTAACTCTTTTCTTTTCTATTCCACACAGATCTTAAGATCAGCTTGTCAATTTCTTTAAGGAAAATCTTTTTTTTTTTTCCTTTTTGTCTTTTTTCGTGTCCGGCAACGGGATTGCAACCCTCAGTGCTGCACCCGCACCTTGCTCAGCCAGTGAGCGGGA
>NW_007726318.1:523724-535832 GCF_000696425.1 Galeopterus variegatus
CTTTAATATGATATTTTCATATTGATTTGTCTATACTTTTCAGGTATTCTTTTCTCATATGTAGAGTCTATATTTGCTTACAGTTTATCTGACTTTGTACTTGTATTTCTTATTTGTGCTGTCTGATTTTATTAATCAAATGTTCTAGAAGTTTGTCTTATTGGGTTTTTGAAGAACCTTTGTAATTTTCTATTACAGCATTTTTTTCTCTACTGAAGGAATTTCTATTCTTACCTTTATTATATCTCTATCCTATCCTATCCAGTTTTTAAAAATTTTCACAGTTATTTTCTAATCTCTCTCTATGCTTGGATGTTCAGCCATTATTTTAGTCCTTTTTTTCTATTTTTATAATGTAGTGCAGAAAATTTCCTTATGAATATTACTTAAACCGATGCCTCAAATTTTGATGTTATCATTAAATACTAAGTATTTTCTAAATTCCATTATGTTTTAATGGAATTATTTAGTATATTCTAAGAGTTAATTTGAACTAATTTTGTTTGTTTGTTTCCATGGATAGATGCATAAAAAAGTACTTATGGGATATTTTAGTTATCTTATTAAATAATTCTATGTGAATTAATTAAGTTAGAGAGCATGATCATATACAGTTTTAAAATAAAGGCTAATACTTGATTCTGCAAGGTGGTGATGAATGCAGTCTTCATTAAATTTCATACAAATTTATGTTTTTTGTTAGTTGCTTTTTTGTTATTGTTGTTTGTGTTATTATAACATGTGCAAAATAAAGGCTAATACTTGATTCTGCAAGGTGGTGATGAATGCAGTCTTCATTAAATTTCATTCAAATTTATGTTTTTTGTTAGTTGCTTTTTTGTTATTGTTGTTTGTGTTATTATAACATGTGCGAGTGCTATTACTTTCCTGGTCGTAAAGGAACGAAGTCTGCCTATGATTATCATTATCAGTAGAACTATTCTATGGCAGTTTCCCCTGCTATGTTTTCTTGAGCCTCATTTGTATATATTTCCAAGAAAGAATAATTTGCCTGGAGTCTGTGATAATAACAATGTAAGTTTCTCTTTGAAGGCTTAGTTCAACTAAGTGTTCTTATTTATCTCTGAAGTAGTGTGATTATATGTGTTGTTAATATTTCCACAGTAAGAATTGAAATGCCAGTTGAGCCTTTGGGCTTCACAGGGAAGAAAGCGTTATGAAGGAATGTTCATCACTTCTAACATCTGCTGAGGTGTTCTTTCATTACCTTTGGGAAGTAATTTCCTAAATTATATTTAGGTTCAAGGTACCCTGTAAGTACCTAATATATCTGTGGCATAATATATACAATTGGGAGTAACTTTTGGTTCATTAAGAATAAAGATATTTACTGGAAAAGTTACATAGTTTTCAGTTTTTCAGTACCTTTTTGACGTTTTGGAGAGCTTTGAAATGAGGTACCATATGTAAAACCAACAAACAATAACCCCCTCCCCAAAGGAAAGAAAAACAAACCAAAAACGCAGTCAATTTTAACTTGACTGCGTCTTAATAAAGTTTACTTATGAATTTTTATCCTGAGAATCCAAGAAGATGAAATACTGTTCTTTGATCTAGCCACAGCTAGAAATAAAGCAAAACAATGAAGTTCGTCTTCATTAAAAAGAAAAGAAAAAGCAAAACATTTTGCTTAAGGTAATGCATCCAGACACAATACAACTGACACCGGTGCTGAAATGGAATAGACTTTTTTCTATTCTGCATTCTGACTCATGTACAAAGAATGTACATGGACTGGTTAATGCTCAAATCGGGTGATCATGTTAATATGCAAATGAAGAAAGGACTGAAGAATTAACTAGTGGATATTTATGAAGATAAAGTGAAGATGGAACATATTTATGTATTTGCATCTTTTAACTGGCATGCACACACACTGCCAAGTTTATCTGTTCAGGTATCTATCATTCTTTCAAGCTATATAGAATTTCCTAATTTACATCATTTGCAGTTTAAGAAATAAATAGGATTCTATTTTCATCTTTCAAACCCCTCAGTAAAATTAGTACTGAGAAGACTGATTTTTCATCCACCCCCTAGCTGCTGTCTTATTTTTTTTAACATAATTGGCAAAGAAAAAAATATATTTTATTTTTGATAGGAAAAAGAACAAATTTGGCATTTTGAGATAATAAAGAAAAGCTTTAAATGAGTTGTGTATCTCATAGAGATTAATCAAGCCTTTCTAATATGCATGGCCCAATCAAAGTTCCTCCTTGGTCTAAATAATTTTAATTAAGCAATTCTACCTTCTGTAGCGGTCATTACCGGGAGATAATTGACTGAATCAGTGATGAAGCATTGGGCGAATGCTAAACAAACAGCTAGGTTAATTATCTGGCAGAGATGTCGGTTATGGAAGTGCAGTGCTGGCCTTCCAAGTTTTCTAATCCCCTGCAGCACCTCTTAGTAAATTATAATAATCCTTTTTCAAATATATTGTGCAACCATGGTAGCTATGTACCATGGAGGGTCAGATCAAGTGATCAGGAAACTTATTTAAATATAATAAAATTACCCTAGTTCTTTTGGGCAGCATGCTTCCTTTCCCTCATTTAATTGTTCCTTCAATTATAATTTTGGAATAACTTTTTGAGTTCTGCAGCTTAGTACGAGAACTGACAACAAAGATATATTTTGCTTGGAGACAGAGTCCGGAATGTTTCAATGATACATAAATAACCCCACAATTTATCTAGTATTTTAATATTCATTCACCTATTGCTTTTTCCCCTTCTTTACATCTTGCTGATAAATCTGTCTATCCTGGGCTACTTGATGAGTCAGATTGCTTTCAAGAAGCACATAGTTGCATTTTTCATTTAAGGGCATTTTGCATCTAATTGCATTGACCTGATTTTGTGCTCTAAAGAATAATGGTAATTGTGTAAATGTTTTCACATAGCAAAATGGTATTTGAAATTCATATCAAACCAATTCCTTTTTAAAGGTAAGGATAAAATTTTAATAAAAATAATCTTGAGCTAAGATGATTTGCTCTTTGACCTACAGAAATGACAGAAGTCTTTCTTTACTTTTCATCACATTTGCTGATTCTTTTCATGATTTTCTAAACTGTTTTCCTAGGTCACTAGATTCTTGTGTTTTTAAGTTTTCTAAACTCTTATAGAATTTTAGACATTATAATTGGACTTCTGTTATCTAAGTATGTTAAAATCTAACTAAGAGATAACTAAATTTTTATTAGGAGGTTTTAGAAAGTAAGATGGGTTTCTTTTCTCTCAATATAAAAGTCAAAGAAATGCATATCTTGCAGAAATGTGGAACAACAGAAAAACAGTGGTTAGAAACGTATTTGAATGGATGGCACTTGAAATTTTATTTTCTTTAAGCACCTTTTTTTTATTGGTTATATATTTGCAGGGTACAGAAACAAGTATCAATACATGTGTACAATATGTGGTGATCAAGTCAAATTAATTAGTATACTCATGTTTGCAAAACTTAATCTTTGAAGCACCTATTCTTTTGAGAATAAAATAAGCTTATGTACATTACCCAACACATGGTAAGTCACAATACATGTTTGTTATCTACCAATATTACTATTATTATTTCCACTTACAATGCAAGAGTCAGTACACACTCTGAAGACTGTAGAGGAACTTAGACTTTATAATTCCATATGTTTTCACAAATTTTAACCTGGTTTAATAGTCTAATAGAAGATATGAATTATATTAGATTCAGTTGGTTCTGGTCTTTGTATCATTTCCAATGAGCTGCCTTCCTTGTTAGCCAATGAAAACAACTTTGCTTATAAAAATAAAAAATGATGCATCTAACAACAGAATTGTTGGAATCCCTTTGGTGGCAAAGTCAACATGATATAGATTTTTTTTTCCCCATATGGGAGTTGAAGAACACCCTGGCACTTCAAAGCAAAAAGAAATCTAAAAATCCACTAGAAAGATGGTACTACTAGTTTTCTGAAGTGAAGATGAAGAAAAATACTTAGAAATGTAATAAAAAGAATTTTCATGAAATTTAAGAGAGAAGGTGCTCTCTTTCCTAAGACAAAATAATTTTCTGCGGCATATTTTTACCACTGGCCCTTCTTTACCGATATGAATGAACAAGAAATCTGATGTAACTAACAATAACAACAAAATCTTCCAAGATATATTGGCTGTTTCCCAGCTTTGATGGAAAGCAAAACATAGAAGAAATCAGGGGAAAAAAATATAGGCTTTTTAGCAAGGAGCTAAATCCCAAAAGTGTAATTTATATTTTAGTTAGAATTGTTTACATATTTTATATTAATAAGATAAAAACATTTCTCAAACTTCCATTTTTAATTATTTCTTTAATGCATCTTATAAGATTTTGCCTTCTCTCTCTCTCTCTTTTTATGTGTGTATAGCATCATTAATTATATTCTTGCCTTCCATTTTTAATTATTTCTTTAATGCATCTTATAAGATTTTGCCTTCTCTCTCTCTCTCTCTTTTTATGTATGTATAGCATCATTAATTATATTCTTGCATGGTGTTAGTTGCAGGCCAATAGCAAATACCTACATTATCTTAAATAGTGATAGTTGATAGTGATAGTTGATTTCTCTCAGGTTCATTCACACAGACTTCTCAGGAACAGTGCCAATCTCAAATATGCGTTAATAAACTTTTGCAAGGCAATCTCATCATTTTTATTTGCATCAAAATTGAACAAAAATATTTTGACTAAGCTTGCAGCACACCAATAGTACAGTTTAGGAAAAATCTACTGCTGGGCTAATCTATAAATTACTTTAAACATATGCCCTGTTACTAAAAAATAATTTAAGACATTGAATTTTCTATTTTAATTTTTGTCCCAAATACTCAATATTGTTACAATTCAACTTCTCACTTTTTTTCTCAAAAAATTATCCCACACAAAAAATCATATCTGATTACATATATTATCCATCTTTTAAGTGATTCATGGAATTGTGACATAAGCTAAGATAGAATTATTAGAAGAATTTCAAGAAAGAGATTGACTTGACTTACAAATATTTTTTTTGTTTTTCAAATTTATTTTTCTAGAAAACAACTTATCTACAAGTAATCAAATCAAATTTAGTTTTTGACCTTGAAGTACCAAGAATTTTGAAAAGAATCAAAATTAATTCGTATATAGGAATTTCAGCCACACAAATCAAACTAACAAAACTTGAAGTGCAGAAAATCACATTTTACACAATAAAAACCATGGAAAACACAGGTTTTCATGGTATCCCACCTGACTAGATCCCCAATTCCATCCCGGGTCATATATGATGCTCGGGGAAGTCTCATGTGGGGATTCTTGCTATTGAGTGGTGAGTGAGTCTCTCAAGCCAAAAAGAGGGCAAGCTATAATTTTCTCAGAATAACTTTAGGAAGAAGACAAATGCTCAACAATTAGCACTAAAATGAGAAACAAGGAAAAGACAGAGAATGCAGGAAATAAAAAGACTTGAAAGCATCTTGTCTAGGTGGTATTAATTATAGAAACTTGGCACTGGCCAGATATTTCTTTTTAAAATCACATATGCTATTTAGAAGCTTCCATTTCTGTTAGACATTTTATGTGCTTAAGTTGTTGCTTTTGCTATAGAAAATAATTCTCTGTAAAACAAAGCAAGTTAAAGCATTAAAATCCATCTAATATTTTTTGGTCCAAATAAGTAGCCAATAGAAAAGATGAAACATTTTTTTCTTAAATCTGCCTACTTAGAAAAGAGAGTTATCAGGTCAAACTACCCATTATTCATGGAAATGATGAGATAATGGCTGAACCTCTATGTTTGTCTTCGCTGTGTTAACACATATTTTCACCTGCAACCCCCAGAATTTTAAGAGATACCCCGATTGATCTGACTCGCCTATATGGAACTTCTCATCACAGGAATACCTGTGCATGAACACACAAGCCCCAAAGGCATTGTTGCCAAATAGCTTCACTTTTCCAGTGCTTGAAAGGTAATCATCTGCTAGAAAAATATCAATGGTTTTAATCTCAAGAAAATTTCAAACCTCAATAAACCCAGCCAAAGCAAATATAGTTATTAGTTTTGTAGATGTTTGTAATGTACTTCTGATAAGAATTTATATACATATATATATATATATATATATATATATGTATATATATGTGTGTGTTCCTCTTGTTGTAAACATAGAAGCAAAGGAAATATCTTCAAGGATCCCTAAACATGTTATTACACTAAAATAGATACAGTTTACTTGCCCACATACTCTTTCAGCCATTTTATAGATATGTGGCATCCCTTCAAGACTGAATTTAAGATGAGAAACCCAATCAGTTTTCAGGATTGATTCCAAAGTTCCACATTAGTCACACTACCTTGCAGAGTTCTTTGAAAGTTTTTTTCCTCCTGAAATTCAATAAAAAGAATAAATAGTTCCTAGCAGAGGTTATTTTTATATAACATGATAAACACAAAGTTAAAAAAAATATTCCAAAGACAAATTCAGCTTCTTACAATTTACAAAAAAAGAAAATTCATCATTTATTTTTCTTTTCTTTTTTTGATAGTTGTCAAACCTGCAAGGAAACTTCAGTATTCTTCACTCTATCATTTATGTGCTGTGTAAAAATTACTTTATATTTTTCTCCTGTTCTACATTATTTGTAATACACAAACCATGATGAATTATGCAATTATAAATATGTAAAATGAAGAATTAATATTTTTCTAAATTATACTGGGCAGAGTTTGCTGATTAGCTATAGTTTTTATTACATTTTGTCTCTGTCCTGGCTAATCACGATCTGGTATTATAGACATTCCAGTAATCAGAACTAATATAATTTAGGAAAGTATATGTAAACCAAATCATTTTCATTTCAAGCATGTTTGTGCTTTGAATTAAAAACAAATTTAATTCAAGCTTTTCATTTGAACATCTCAATTGCTACATTTATTTCTAAATGCCTACTATGTAGTAGTAGCTGGTGATAATAAAAGTTATCAAACAGCCACTTTCAAATGTATTATGACAATTAAGACCAATATTACAAAATGGCATGAGAAATGTTTATACTAGAGTATGTTTAGGGGTGCTAAGGTTGTACAGCAGTGTGGTTGTGCAAATGGAAACAGGAAGTGAGGAGAAGACAGGCATAGTCTTCTTTTTGAAGAAGTTTATATCTGCCCGAGGTTAGAGAATGTGATCAGGAGGAGCGTTAAGAGTATTTTAGGCAAATTGTACTATATACGCAATAGCATAAAAGTGTGAAATAACAGTGCAAAAGAGCATGTTCTTGAAATTGCATGTAAATTGATATGTTTGGCACATATGAAGGGTGTAGGAAAATTTTGGAAGTTGAAAATGGAGAGACATATGGGGGCCAGATCATTAAGAGTTCTATAAGTGATTCTAAGAAGTCTGGACTTCATCATAAAGAATTCCACATTTTTCTTTTCTTCTACCAGCCCATAAAGCATAGCTGCTTATTGCTATGTCTTATCTCTGGTTTGGCTCACTGTTTTGTTGGTTTTGGGGGGTTTTCAGCACTTTTAATATCATAAGTAGCTTTCAATTTCACAATCCCTCTATGGAACCACTGGTATGGTTTGTTTTACTGATTCGGCCTTAACTAATATAGACTATAGATTAAAGAAATGGATATAAAACAATGTCATTCTGAACATTCTAGTGCAAGCTTCTTGATGCACAAATAAAAGATTTTTCTATACCTGCATGTTGAGTAGACACTGGCCACATGTGGCCAATGAGCCTGTAAATGTGGTGGTTGTTCCAATTTGAGATATGTTCTAAGTAAAAAATAAACACCTAATTTTGAAGACAATATAAAAAAAGAATATATCTCATAAATACTTTAAAAATGATTACATGCTGAAACGATATTTTAGATAATGAGTTAAAATATACTATTAAACTTTGTGTCATCTATTTTTTTACGGTGACTACTAAAAAATTTAAATTGTAGCTATTCCAAAATTTAAATTTACATGTGGGGCTTGAATTATATTCCCATTCAACAGTGTTGCTCTAAGGTATACGATTAGGGGTGGATTTGTTAAGTCAGGAGTATCCTTGTACTTTCATCTTTACTAGAAAATATCAAGTGTTTTTCCAAAGTGTTGGTAATAATTTACCCTCTCAGTAGCAATGCATAAAAGTTCCAATTTGTTTCACATCCTTTACCACAGTTACCATTTTCACATTTTTAGATTTTTGTTAATCTAGTGAGAATATAATAATATCCAAATGCATTTACCAGGTCACTAGTGACTTTGTGTACATTTTCATGTATGTTAATTTACGTGCTATTTTTGCACAACATCTTCTATTAACATCCTATTTTTCTACAGATATTGACAAGTAAATATTTGTAGATCATGGACCCCTCCAGAGGAGATTATCTATACATTTTTTAACTTTGATTATATATGATTATATTTTTATATAAAATTAGCTGGTGAATTTCACAAAACATTAAATACATTAATATTCAAGCAGCATGAAAACAGGAATAACTAATATTTTATTACTGTTATTAAGATTGATATAGTTTCAAACTAGATACATATATTTGAAATAGGTATGACTGTTTACTTTTTAAAGAAGAATGCTAATTCTTTTACTGATATAAATGTAATGGATAAGTTTTTCTCCTCTGCCAAAGATTTAAAAAATAGCTCATATAGCCGGAATTCTATTTCACCTGTCTCAAGGCTTTGGAGACAGGGAGCAGATGTTTGCTGGAGAGCTCGTTTGATACAAAATCTTTGTTTCAAAATGCTGTATGTCTTATGAGAAAAACAAAGCAATTTGGACATACTTACGGTTGAAAGAAGTGCTTACAATTTAAAGCTGTCAGCAAATTATTTTTCACACTTATAAATTCAATTTATTGAAATTCACCTTGTGATCACTTTTCAGGCTTTTACAACCTCAAATTGAACAGAGCGCTTAAACCAATGGAAAAGTCGTAAAGGAAAGGCAAATCCAATCACAAATTATTTGTTCAGAAACTTGAATTCAGCCTGCTAAGGCATATAACATTCCATTTCTTGGCAGAAAACACAAAGATACAGTTTTTCTTCTTCGTGTAGGTCTGGTTGTTAAGTATATGAAAGACTGGGGAAAAAAGCAGTCTTCATGGAAGTCTGAGAAAATCAAAGTTGATCTCAGCATGCTTAGCTGAAATGTGACCGAAGAGATAAAGTAAAATGGATAAGGAAAAATGTGTGTGCGCACACATGGGCCATGAGAGGAGCAAGTAAATATAATTAAAATATAGTAAAAATACTTATACATTAAGTATTAAAATATTGAGATTAGGTCATGAACATTCTTACTTTTCACTCATAAATGTTTGAGTTATGCTAGGCACAAATTAACAAGATAACTGAAATTATAAATTTTAGATTCTTAGTTTTAAAGGTGAGAATAATGCGTCAAAACTAAAACCATGTGCTTAAAATATTACACTTTCTATAAAACATTTAACACTATTTTATGAGATTTGAATTGAGCAGTAAAATAAAGGAATCAGATTAAATTTAGCAATCTGTTTCTCTGTACAAGAAATATATTTCTCTGTATTTCTTCCAGAAACTTAAATGAGAAAAATTAAGTAACAAGAAATAACAAAAATATTCTCAACTAAAACTTTGATATAATTTATAGAAATAATCTATCCTTTCCATTCACTTACTCTCTTCCTTGAGCTTGAACAGCCCTTTCAGTATATAACAGTATTTGCCACCATTATATTTTACTTGTCTCAAGTCTGTATCTTACACCAGTCTATGAGTTTTCTAGGAAAGGGACTGTGTCAGATTCTCAGCTGACACATACTAGAAGCTCAGAAAACAAAATGATAAAGTCAATGAACAAAAGAAGCATCTGTTAAAATTCTGTATTCAGTGATCTATTTTTTTTCAATTTCAGTTTTAAATCTCCGCATATTCCTTTATTTTACTGATTTTATTATTATTATTTTTTATTTTTTGCATAGAGCCTTTATTCCTAGTCATGCCATGAACAACAATAAAGAAAACTTTTTATAGGACTTAATCTGGTCACAGGATCTAGAGGCATCTTTGGCTTTCAAAAGCATGAGAAAATAAAAGAAATTGAATGACATCCTGCAGCACAGAAGATCTAGGGAAATATTAGACACATTGAAAAAAGTCAGAAATGAAGTGATAATTCCACTCTTAGATGCAATAGGAAGGAAATTAAGTACATTAGTCTGATTAGTGTAGATTTGCTACAATGCATCACATAGAAAACTTTGAATGAGGATAAAAATTCTTATTATAGTATTGCTCAGTCACTATGTAATGTCCCATAATGATAGCCAGTGTTCACTGCTGTGAGGATTGACCCCAAGTTTCATAATGCTCTATTAGAACAAAGACAGCACTTATTGCTTTTTATCTTCCCAAAGTTTTAATACTGAGGGATGGAAGGAAGTTTCAGATAAACTGAGATTTTAGGAAGAGGAGATAAGGAAAAAAATCTATATTAAACTTCTGAATAGGATTACAGACTGTGATTGAGATTTCATTTCAAATAATTGCTTCTTCCATTTTATCTCTAATTTGCTTGCAGACGTTTTTTAGATATATTTCAGATTGTTCTCAATTATCTAATAAATAAGAAATCAGTACAATTGTTTCCCTTTGTATTTTATTTTTATTCTTGGCTGAAAATTTATATAGTTGTTTGGAAAATTATTTTTATATAACTATTGAGAACCAGTTTAGAGATGAAAACATGCACTAAAATAAATAAAGTCTTCATCAGAGTTTAGTCATGTATTGATACTGAGGTCTAGAAATGTATAAATCCACCATGCTCTGTACCTCATTATCTTTCTAACTGTTGAATACTTGATTATACTTGTCTTCCAAAGTACTATTTCAAGAAATGAGTAAATTAAGTGATAATTTAGGTGGCTAATTCAGGCTTTAAATTTGTTTTCTTTTCTTTCTTTTTTTTTTTTTTTTCCTTTTTGTCTCTTTTTTTTGTGACCGGCAACGGATCGCAACCCTCAGTGTCGTGCCCGTACCGGACTGGGACCGGCAACAGGATCGCAACCCTCGGTGTTGCCCCCGCACCTCGCTCAGCCAGTGAGCGGCCGGTCTGTATGTGGGATCCGAACCCTCGGCGGGAGCGCCGCTGTAGCAGTGCGCCACCGGGCCGGCCCAAAATTTGTTTTCTTTAATACTGAAAATATTTCTATAGATATAATCCATAATCACCACCTCCATAAAATACAGAGCTAAAAATGAATAAATGAAAACACTAATACTTGACACATTTTTGGTTAAGAAGAGGAGCAGAAGTAATGAATATTCTAAATGAATATTCAGAAAAAAAAGACATATAGCAACATGCCTTAAATAAAAAAAAAATCATATTCCTGTGTTTATGTGAGCTATTGTATATAAATTCAGCATAATAACTTAAACCCATGAAGCAACTTAGCCCATTTTAATGAATTACATTCTCTAGGACCTGTGTGTTTTATCAAACTGTTTCATAAATCCTAAACAAAATACTACCAAACTGATTTCAACAGCATATTAAAAATATTGTACACCATAATTAACTAGGATTTATCCCTTGGATGCAAGGATGATTCAACATACTCAAATTAATAAATGTGATATACCACATTAACAGAGTGAATTATAAAAATCATACAATCATCTTAATCCATACAGAAAGAGCATTTGACAAAATTCAACATTCTTTCATAATAAAAAGCACTTGGCACATTAGGTACAGAAGAAATGTGCCTTAACGTAATGACACTCATATATGAAAAGCCCACAGCTAAGAAAAAGTAGAAAGCTGAAAACCTTTCTGTTAAGATCAGGAAGAAAAAAATGCTCATTTTTCTCAATTCTGTTCACTGTGGTACTGAAAGTCCTAGCCAGATCAATTAGACAAGAGAAAGCACTAGAGGACATCCAAATTGGAAAGAAAGAAGTAAAATTATCTCTGCTTGCAGATGACATAATTGATCTGATATGTTGAAAACCCTAAAGGCTCCACCAAAAAAACTGTTAGAACTAATGAATTAATTCAG
>NW_007726318.1:536636-537909 GCF_000696425.1 Galeopterus variegatus
GGTCACGAAAAAAGACAAAAAAGGAAAAAAATAAAAAAAATAATTAAATACTTGGGAATAAATTTAACCAAGAAGGTGAAGATCTGTACACAGAAAATAACAAAACATTGATAAAAGAAATTGAGGAAAATATAAATAAATGAGAACATATTCTCGGCTCACAGATTAGAAGCATTAGTATTGTTTACATGTTTATACAACTCAAAGTGATCTACAGATTCAATGTAATTTCTGTCAAAATATCAATTATATTTTTTCACAGAAAAGAAAAATAAATTCTAAAATCTGTATGGAACCACAAAAGACCCCAAATAGCCAAACCAATCTTCAACAAAATGGCCAAGGCTGAAAGCATTGCATTTTCTGATTTCAAAACATACTACAATGTTATAGAAATCAAAGCAGCAAGGTAATGATTTAAGAGACCCATAGACCTATACCAAATAAGAGTACTGAAGTAAATAGACAGATTTACAGGCAATTAATCTACCACAAAGATAGGGAAAGGATAGTCTCTGAAATAAATGGTGCTGGAAAAAATAGATATTCACATTTAAAAGAATAAAATTGGACTCATTTTACACCATGCACAAAAGTCAACTCAAAATGGACTAAAATCTTAAATGTGGATGCCCAATTTCACCACTCCTATTTAACATAGTATTGGAAATTCTAGCCAGAGTAATCAGGCAAGAGAGAGAAATAAAGGGCATCCAAATAGGGAAAGATGAAGTCAAATTATTCCTGTTTGTGGATGACATTATCTTATATGTAGAAAAACCTAAAGACTCCACCAAAAAATTATTAGAGCTAAGAAATGAATTTAGTAAAGTTGTAGGAAGCAAGATCAATATAAAAAAATCAGTAGCATTTCTATTCAACAACAATGAACTAGCAGAAAAAAAATTAAGAAAGCAAACCCATTTACAATAACTACCAAAAAAATAAAATACCTAGGAATAAATTTAAACAAGGAGGTGAAAGGTCTCAACAATGAGAACTACAAAATGCTGATAAAAGAAATTAAAGAGGACACAAAAAGATGGAAAAATGATCCATGTTCATAGATTAAAAATTATTATATAAAACCTGAAACTGTAAAACTGCTAGAAGAAAACACAGGGAAACACTTTATGATGTAGCACTGGGTGAAGACTTTATGAATAAGACCTCAAAAACATGGGCAACAAAAGAAAAATAAACAGTTGGGACTACATCAAACTAAAAAGCTTCTTCAAAACAAAGGAAACAATAATAAAGTGAAAAGACAACA
>NW_007726318.1:538162-538937 GCF_000696425.1 Galeopterus variegatus
TATAAAACCTGAAACTGTAAAACTGCTAGAAGAAAACACAGGGAAACACTTTATGATGTAGGACTGGGTGAAGACTTTATGAATAAGACCTCAAAAACATGGGCAACAAAAGAAAAATAAACAGTTGGGAATACATCAAACTAAAAAGCTTCTTCAAAACAAAGGAAACAATAATAAAGTGAAAAGACAACATATAGAACGTGAGAAAATACTAGCAAATTATGCATCTGACAAAGGATTAATATACAGAATATGCAAGCAACTTAACAGCAAAAAAACAAATAATGCAATTAAAAAATGGGCAAAGGAACTGAATATACATTTTTCAAAAGAAGATATACAAATGGCCAACAGCTATGTGAAAAAATGCTCAACATCACTAATGATGAGAGAAATGCAAATCAAAACTACATTGAGATATCACCTCACCCTGATTAGACTGGATATTATCAAAAAGAAACAAAATAACAAATGCTGGTAAGGATGTAGAGAAAGAACACTTATACACTGTTGATGGAAGTGTAAATTAGTACAGCCATTATGGAAAACAGTATAAAGTTTCCTCAAACAACTACAGATAGAACTACCACATGAGTCAGCAATATCAGTTTGGGGTATATATGCAAAGAAAATAAAATCAGTATCTTGAAGAGATTTTTGCTCTTCTATCTTTATTACTACATTATGCACAGTGGCCAAATATGGAATAAACCTTAGAGTTCAACAGCAGACAAATGGATTAGGAAATTGTTTTATATATATATATATATATATA
>NW_007726318.1:539146-540392 GCF_000696425.1 Galeopterus variegatus
TATATATATAAACTATATATATAAAAACTATATATATATAAACTATATATATATAAAAACAATATATATATAAACTATATATATATACACACATACACACACACATACAGACACACACGCAGACACACACACACATATGTGTATATATGTGTATATACACATATATATGTGTATATATGTGTATATGTATATAAATATGTGTGTATATATATATGTATGTATGTATATCTCAGCATAGATGAACCTGAAGGACATTATGCTAAATGAAATAAGCCAGACACAGAAAGACAAATACTACATGATCTCACCTACATGTGAAATCTAAAAATATTAAACTGATAAAAAGAGAGTAGAAGAGTGGTTACCAGGGACTGAGGAAATGGGAAGAGGTTGGTAAAAGGTACAAACTTTCAGTTATAATATGAGTAATTTCTGGAGACCTAAAGTACAGAATGTTTTATTTACTTCAAATTGTTAAGAAAGTACATATTAGGTATTCTCACTATACACACATACAAAATAACAATGTGAGGTGATGAATGTGTTAATTATCTAGTTACTGTAATAACTTCAAAATATAAATATATATAAAAACATTTGATTGTACATCTTATATACACAATTTTGTCAGTCATAACTCATAAAGCTAGGAAATATGCTTTATAACACTTTTTAGATTTTAAAAAATTCTTTTTGATTTTAGAATATATTTACATTTCTTGAAAAGTTGTGAAGATAGCCTATAATCAACATCTTTCATTTATATGGAATACTTGTTAAAGTTATTGAACTGATATTGATACATCACTAATAACAATACACTGTACTTTATTCACATTTTTTAATTTTTCCCTAATGTCCTTTTTCTTTTTTAGGGTCTCATTCTGGATACAATATTATGTTTAGTCATCATGTCTACTTAGGTTCCTCTTGGCTGTGATGTTTTCTCACATTTTTATGTTTTTGATCATCTTAACCTCCAAAAGAACACAATGATCTCCCAATAGGTGATCCAAAAGAAATGAAGATATAAGAACTGTCTGACAAAGAAATCAAAATAATTGTTTTAAGGAAGCACAGTGAATGTATTAGTCCATTTTGTGTTGCTATACCAGAATACCTGCTATTGGTTAATTTATAAAGAATAGAGGTTTATTTGTCTTATGATTCTGGAACAGCTGCAACTGGCATGGGCCTCAGGCTGCTTCTACTCATGGCAGAAAGCAGCAGGCAGCCAGCAGGTACA
>NW_007726318.1:540999-558556 GCF_000696425.1 Galeopterus variegatus
GTAATTTATAAAGAATAGAGGTTTATTTGTCTTATGATTCTGGAACAGCTGCATCTGGCATGGGCCTCAGGCTGCTTCTACTCATGGCAGAAAGCAGCAGGCAGCCAGCAGGTACAAGCAGATGACATGGCAAGAGGAAGCAAGAGAGAAAGAGGGGAGGTGACAGAGTCTTTTAAACAACCAGCTCTTGCAAGACAAATAAAGCAAGAATTCACTCACTATGCCCACTCTCCAGGGAGAGCATTAATCCATTCATGAGGGATCTGCCCCCATGATGTAAATAACTACTGACACTGCCACCTTGGGGATCAGATTTCCACATGAGCTCTGAGAGGGCAATACATCCAAATTCCATCAGTGAACCTTAAGAAAAATGCAGAGAAATAGTTCAATGAAATCAAAAAATCAATAGGAAAAAAAAAAACGTAATTAAAAAGATACAGTTAGAGGAGAAACAAGAGAAAGAATAAAAAAAGGATGAAGAAAGTAGACAAAATTTATGCGACAGCATCAAGCAAACGACAGCATCAGAGCAAATATGTATATTATAGGAGGTAGTGAAGAAGAGAAAGAAAAATGGGTAGAAAGCTTTTTTAAGGAAATAATAGCAGAAAGATTTCCAAATCTGAAAAAATATATAAATCTAAAGGTCTCCACTCAGATTTAATACAAATCAGACTAAACCCAGACATAATATTATCAGACTATCAAAAATCCAGATCAAAATAATGATCCTGAAAGCAGTGAAAGAAAAGAAGCAAATAACATATGAAGGAGTCCCAATAAGGCTAGCTGAAGACTTTTCAGCAGAAACCTTACAGGCTGGGAGAGAGTGAGATGATACATCTAAAGTGCTGAGGAGAAGAAAAAAAATGCCAACCAAATATACTGTACTGATTAAAGCTGTCCTTCAGAAGCAGAGTGATAAAGACTTTTGCAGACACACAAAAGCTAAGGCAGTTCATTACCACCAGACCTGTCTTACAAGAAATTCTAAAGGAGATTATTTTTTAGCTGAAAGAAAAGGACACTAATTAGTAACACAAAAGCATGTGAAAGTATAAAACTCACTGGTAAAAGTAAGTGCACAGTCAAATTCAGAATACACTAATACTGTAATAGTGCTATGTAAATCACTTCTATCTTTAGTATAAAGGTTAATAGACAAAACTGTTAAAATAATATCTACAGTAATTTGTTAAGGAATACACAATAAAACAAATTATAAACTTTAGCATCAAAATTTTTAAATTGAAGGGGGTGAAGTATAAGTGTAAATTTTTTATGCAATCAAACTTGTTATCATCTTAAAATAGCCTGTTATAACTATTAGAAGTTTCATGTAAACCTCATAGTAACCACAAAGTCAAAACCTACAGTAGATACAAAAAAAGTCTAAAAGGAATTAAAGCATACCCCTAGAGAGAATTGCTCAATCACAAAGGAAGACAGCAAGAAGAAAATAAGTGGAGTCCAGGGAAGATAGCAGACTAGATGTGACCAGTGCTTGTTAATCCCACAGAAGACCAGAAGAAGCCCACTACCACCACAACCACAGTAACAGGTGGCATTGTCCAGTCCCAGAACCATTGTATGTGTTTCCACAGAGTACTTAACCCCACAACCACCCATGCCACATGGGTCCCAATGCTGGCTGCCACAGGCACTCCTGCCAAGTGGGAAGACCAGTGACCACTTGACTGCATTGACACAAGGGGGGTGACAAATCGAGTACCCAGAAAGAGATGAATGAGTGCAGACTTGTGGCCCAGGTAAGAAATTCTGAGCAACAATCTTAAGAAAACTCAGTGAGATACAAGAAGACTCAGATGACACAAGAAAATGACAAAAACTGTCCAGGATATTAAGGAGGAAATTTACGAGGAGATAGATACCATAAAAAAGAGTGTAACTCCTGGAACTGAAGGACTCATTCAACAAAATAAAAAACACAAAAGAGTACTTAAGCAGCTGGTTAGAGCAAGCAGAAGAAAGAATTTCTGATCTAAACAACAGCCTTTTTCAAAGCAATCCAGGTGGACTAAAAAAAAAAAAAAGAGAAAGAAAGAAAAAGAGTCAAAAAATGAAGAAATTCTATGAGTGCTATCAGACAACCTTAAGCATACAATCATGCAAGTCATGGTTGTTTTGGAAGGGGAGGAGAAAGAAAAACACATTGAAAATCTATTCAACAAAATAATAGTCAAAAACATCCCAGGGATAGGGAAAGACATGAACTTTTAGATCTAAGAGGCTCAAAGATGCCCAAATACATTCAATACAATAAGGCCTCTCTGAGACACATTATAGTCAAATTGGCAAAAGTCAAGGACAAAGAGAGTCATAAATGCAGCAAGAGAAAACCATAAAGTCACCTAGAAGGGAGTTCCCATTTGACTAACAGCAAATTTCTCAGCAGAAACACTACAGGCCAGAACAGAATGGGATGATATACTCACAGTACTAAGAGAAAAAAAATGCCAGCCAAGAATACTATATGAAGCAAGACTATCCCTCAGAAATGAAGGAGAAATAGTGTATTTCCAAGACAAACAAAAACTGAGGGACTTCACCTCCAAATAACCCAATAAGAAGTCCTCAAGGGAGTCCTACATCTGACTGAATCAATTAAAAATGAAACCCAACTGTATGCTTCAGACAAGGAAACAGGATATGTGTGAAAAAAATGGAAAAAGTTATCCAATGTAATGAAAATCAAAGAGAGCAGGAATATAGATGTACTTATATCAGATAAAATAGATTTCAGTCCAAAACTGTAAAATAAGAAAAAGAAGGTTACTGTGTAACGACAAAGGGGTAAATTCATCAAAAGGATATAACAGTTGTTAATAGACACCCAACATCAGAGAACCTAAACATATTAAATAAGTAATAGAACTGAAGAGATTCTCCAAATTAATTGTGATTCTGATTCTCAAATTAAGTAATAAGTTAATTCAAATCTTTGAAAAGCATTCGTGTATATTTGCTTTTTACCTTTTTGAAAAGTATGCTGCAATAATTTAAAGAAGTCCTTAAAAAATTACATATGGACAAAATATGAACCGTATTTTCTGTCATTAGCATACGTAAAACCTGTGTGGAAATGGAAAAATAATTCACTCCCTTGAAAAACTCTTTTGTTAAATAGGAGATTCAGTTGCATGTTATTGATTATTCCAAAAATAATATAATAACATCATTATGTGTAATAAGGAATGTAATTCAAGCAATTCTCATAGGAAACCACACAAATTAAATGTCCAAAAAAGAAAAAAAATTCAATTTGAGAACCTCAAAAATGATCAGCAAAATAAATATGAGGGAAAATATATAAATAAATAAGAGAAGACATTAATAAAAATTTTTTAAAAAATTATGCGAATCCTCACACTGGTTCTTCAGTGACTAAGAAAATAGAAAACAAACACAACAATAATAATCTGTTTAGTTCTAAAATAAAAGAGACAAAGAGTATAAGATTACTGATCAAAAAAGGGCTGTAACAACATACACGTTTGAGAAAGAATATAAACTTTTAATAGCATATTAGATTAGCTACAATGCTGATAAACTTTAAATATTAATAGGATGAATTATTTTGAAAAAACTATAAATTATTTTTCAAAAACTTAAGAATAAGTGGAAAAATCTAACTAAAACTATGCCTTTGTGCATTAGGCAAAAGAGTGGATTTATAGAAAAATTTAGAGGAATGCTACTATGGATAGGATAGTGGTGAGAGAAAAGTTCTCTAAACTGGTAATGTTAAAACAGAGATCTTAATGAAGTGAGAAAGTGAACCAGACATATACAGGTAAAGATAAAATTTACTAGTAGAAGTTAACAGCAATTGCAGACAGTATGATTTGTGGTGGCTTGCTATGTTTCAAAAACGATAAAGAGGCCATTATGGCTATAGTGAAGTAAATAAAAGACAGCTAGATATAGTGTCGTTATAGATTTGAAATTTGATACTATGATCATTGCATAAGTTAATTGTTATAGTATTGCCATTAAAAACTTCTCGGACTATGTAATTAAAAATCATTTAAAATGTGTAATTCTCTAGTTATTCAAATGTTTCCAGATTAGTTTAAAAAACAGAAATCTAACAAACATAATGCAAATCAAATATGATATTACAGTAAACATAATTCACTGATATGGAGGTGAATATTACACACAACATTAGCAAATAGAAACTAACAGAAATATTTAAAATCTATGGAAATATATTCCTTTCACAGATTCAAAGATTGTTTAAGATAAGGAAATGTATTAAAATACTCATAGGTAGTAATAAATCAAAGAAAAAAAATCAACCATCTCCATAGTTCCTGACAAAGTATTTGATAGCATTTAGAATTCATTCATCTTAAAAACAAGTAACAAAAGATAAGAGAGTAGTTATTAATAATACCACATCATAAGAATAAAATGAAGTCTACTTCAAACTGTCAGTCAACATTTTTCTTAATAGTAAATATCTAGAAACATTCAATTATAACCAAAAAGAAAAAAAAATTCCACTCTGACTACTGATATTTCACATTATTTGAAAATTCTGGTAAATATGTTATTAAATAGAAACACAAGTATTACTACTAGAAAAGAAAAAACATATTTTTGCACATGATACAATTGCTAATTTATTACTAACAAGTATTATTTAGTATGGTGGTTAGACATAAATACACAAAAATATTTTTCTACCCTGTATGTAAAAATTATACTTTGAGAATGTAATGGGGAAAACAAATTCTATTTACCATAGCAATAAAATGTCTGCATGCTGGTTTATGAAGTACAGAATCGATATGAAAGATATAAAATGTATACATAAATTAAGTATTGAATATATAAATAAATAGATTAGTATTGAATTAGAATACTCACTACTAAATGGATGTCAATATTTCCCAAGTTGTCTATGCATGAAATATAATTTTACTTTAAATCTCATAATTATTTTGCAATATGGCAAACATTTTAAAATTAAGCAGAACAAATAAATGTATAAAAATAACAAAGAAACAACAACAATAAAATTAGAAAAGAATGTGAGGGACAGTATTTTTCTTAATAATAATGACAATGTGATGTTGACACAGGAAAAGACAGATATTGCAGTTATATATTGAAATGTAGTTAGACCTCAACAGAAAAGTCCAACCCACTTGTGAAAAGACAATATAATGGAAAATGCTGTTTAACAGGGTGGAGAAAAACAAAGTTAGACAGTAAGATAGAGTAGCCAAAAAATAGATACCCACACATTTTCTTGTCAAAAAATCTTGAGGGCAAGAAGGACACAGTAATGCCAGATTAGTTGAATCAGGATATAAAGCCATATGTGGTGTTTCACCCACCTGGATGTTGAAGACCACTTAAGAGGTTCACAGAACTTGAAGTGAAAGCTGTGAAAGAAGTCAAACACTTTAATGAATGAAGAAAATGAGACATGCGGTCAATCGATAATAATAATAAAGGTGGATGCCAAGGTGAGTTGACAAGAGCAGTAATGGAGAATCACTATTTATTTATTTTTTAAATTGACATATATTTATTGTGCATATTTACAGGGTACAGAGTTATATTTCAGTACATGTATACAACATGTGATGATCAAATCAGGGTAATTAGCACATTTGCCATCTCTCAAATTTATCATTTCTTTGTGATGGAAGTCTTTGAGCTTCTCTCTTCTAGCCAATTGTTTTAGTCCGTTTTGTGTTGCTACAACAGAATTACCTGAGAGTGTGTAATTTATAAAGAAGAGAGTTTTATTTGGCTTACGATTCTGGGACAGCTGCATCTGGCACAGGGCTCAGGCTGCTTCTACTCATGGTGGAAAGTGGCAGGCATCTGGTGGGTACAAGCAGATCACATAGCAAAGGAAGCAAGAGAGAGAGAGAGAGGAGGTGCCAGGGTCTTTTTAAGAAACGAGCTCTCGCGAGAACTAATACAGTGAGATCTCACTCACTACCCCACCTCCCCCAGGGAGAGCATTAATCCATTCATAAGGGATCCACCCCCATGACTCAATCAGTTTCCAACACTGCCACATTGGGGATCAAATTTCCACATGAGGTTTGGAGGGGACAACACATCCAAACTCCATCACCAAGTGAGCACATACAATACATTCTTAATTATAGATTCCTGTACTACCATAGACCACAAGAACTTATTTGTCCTATCTAGCTGTCATTTGGTGTCCATTAGGCAACCTCTCCCTATTATCCCCTCCCATCTCCTCTTCCCAGCCTCTAGTAACAATTTTGCTCACTACTTCTAGAAGCTCAACATTTTTTTTTTTAACTTTCACACACGAGTGAATACATACTATATGTATCTTTCTGTACCAGATTTATTTCACTTAACATGTCTCCCAGGATCATCCATGTTGCTACAAATGACAGGATTTCATTATTTTTTAGGGCCGAGTAGTATTCTATTTTGCATGTATGTATCTCATTTTCTTTATCTCTTTATCTATCATTTTTAAGTTGATAAAATACTGATAAGGAGCAGCGAGGAATAAGCAAGAAGTGACCCACTCCTACCTCTTCATTGTCATTTACAGTCGTCTTGCCCTTCTTCATTTTTTCTCTCCATTTATCTGCTTCTTTTGTTACCTTTTGTGTGTTAAATGAAACTGTCTACTCTAAGTTATCAATAAGCTTTTTATACTTTGGTTTGAAATTTAACTTGCCCTGACTCTGAGAGCCCCAATTATCTCACTTGGGTCTCATATTCTTAATCTCATGAATTTTCAGTCTGACTCATAAAAATTAAAATGTTTATGAGCCAAATCAGATATAAGCTAAAAGAAAATATTACAACAAATATGATGTATAACTGGTTAAAAATGTTTCTTAATATTCAAATGTAATGCAAAATATGATATTACAGATACTAATATACATTGATATTGGTAGTGAAAAATAAGAAATGATAAATATGACTTAAATATGTAAAGATAGGTAAGTGTGTAGGGGAACCTCTTATTTGTAGACAAAGGTAACTTAGTCTTCATCTCCAGTAAATAGGACCCATTGGAAAGCAAATAATTAAAGCATAATCTAATGAAAATATTTATTATGACTAGTGAAAATATACCCAACAGCATTTCTTGTTTTCCTCATGCTCATAATGAGGAAAACAGACATTTAAAATTTATTTTATTTTATTTAAAATATTTTAACATTTATTTCTACATTTTTGTGGGGTACAATATGTTGTTTCTATACATGCATATGCTGCACAATGATTCATTTAGGACAGATAGCATAGTTTTGTACCCATTAGTTCACCATTTTTCCTCACCCCCCTCCTCCCCAGCCATCCCTGAGCCTCTGGTCACTATTATTCTACTGAAAAAGAGACATTTTATTCCACTTAAATAATATTCAACATGTGGTTTCTAAATATGAAACTTTTAGGGGAAGTTGGCTTGAGAAAGCATTTGCTCTGATGACATATTAATTATTTGCGGTTTCTTTTTTTGGATGTTCCAATAGCAAAGTTTACTGGTGGTGATCCGGGACCTATTTCCTTTTGCAGTTAGATGGGCATGTTAGATAACAAGGTCTCTATTATGTTGGGAAAATATCACAAATTGATTTGGGAAAGCAATACATTATTTTAAGGATAAACTCTTACAGATATAAGAATATGCAATATACAAAGTACATAGTGAAGACCAAATTTTAAAAATTAGAATTATTTGAGCTACTTTACATCGGTTTTTCAGTTATATTGTTATTTCACATCATTTTGGGTAATTGACTATCTTATAATTCAAAGTTTAATAAGCTCTGAATTTTTAGCACAGACATTATTCATTGGTAAAACCATAATCTAAATCTTAGCTTCTAAGGAATAAAACTTACAAAAAAGGTTACCAAAACTTCACTTTATTTACCCTATTATCTCTCTTTTATTTTATTTTTTCATTTTACATTTTAGCATACAACTTTGGAGTGCTGACAAATATAATATTTTACTATAAAACGTACACAAAGCAAATAATTCAAAATGCTCACAGGTACAATAGGTACAAACTTAAGATTAATATGAGATAAAATATGGAGAATTAATAGCATAAGTATAGTAACTGTTTTACTTATAGTATCTTGTCAACAATTACTTATAGCAGTTTATCTGGCCACTGGAAAAGTTACTTAATAAAAGTCTGTGGAGTGAAATGAGCAAGAAACAGGCATAGAAATTAGACAAAATCTCACTGAAATTCTGTAAACTAATCTATGAAAGGGAGAGTTATTCCTTTGATGACGATGACGTGCGTGACAGTTGACGACATTGGCCTGTCATCAGGGTTCCATTGGCGCACTCAGGGTTCCTTCACTTTCCCTAGCTCCAAGCCTAAAGGATAAAGCCTTGTATGACAAGTTCCTGTTACAGTGTGCTCTTCATCCGGTTGATGGTCAATATAATTCAGGTCTTACCTTTTTGGGTAGAAGGTGATTCAGGATATGACAGTCATAGCTAAGAGGAATTGTAGAAATCATTCAGACCAGCCTGATCATTTGTGAAAACAGAATTGAAGTGACCATCTCAAAGTCATACAGCACAGACTTGGAAGAAATAAAAATATATAGTACACATAATTAGTATCTAAACACCAAAAAGGAAATCATTCAGACACAGTGATCAAGCACTATTTCATATAATTACTAAACTCAAATTAAAGCCTAATAAATAATAATAAATAATATATAATACAGAGAGTGCTAGGGCCAAAAAAGTAATAAGGAGAAAAATATGGGAGATTTTTGTGCTTGGAGAGTGTTGAGGCTTGCATTTAATCTTAAGAGAAAATTACTGGCTGTGACTGGGGAAGGGAATATTTTCATTAAACAGAAATGAAAAAAAAATATTATATGGTTCCTTTTAAGTTGTAACATGCTAGCTCAGAGTGAAGTTCTCAGATTGTGAAAATATCTTAAATATATGTTCATGCATTATTATTTGAGCTTCATAATTTATATTATGAATGATTCTACTCTGAAATTAAAGACAATGAAAATGGCATGAAGAGGGTAATTAGGACATTCAGGGTTTCTGAAAAGCGTCATGATTTAAGCACATGGGTGCTGGTGTCAAACTTCCTGGTCGGAATTCCTCTCCATGACTTATTAGGTGTGTGATCTGATTACTAAATTCCTCATTTATAAAATGGGGATTTTAAGATGGCCTACTACATAAAGTTGATCGAGTATTAAATGAATAATGTATGTAAAAACTTGACATTAAATTTTCAATAAATTTTATACATTATTGTGTAAAAACAAGAATGTTAAGTGTTATCACAAGTTTCACTTGTAATCATTTTCTTCCATTTAATTATTTGCTTTTAGAAAGTATGTTCAGGATGATAAATAATGTCCATCTCAAAGACTTCGCTGACTTCTTCACCTGTTCAGATTTTATTGACATGTTTTTAGAGACTTTAATTTTAGTACCAGTGACTCTAATGTTTAAATGAATTTAATTAAAAGGAAGTAAAATGTTATTATAATGCCTAAGGATTAGTGACCTCTGTATTATTCCAAAAAATACAGAGGCATTATGATAGAATATAATAGAATGCCATCTCAGAAAAATAATTTCAGCTCCAAAATTCATAAGCAGATTTTTTAGGGAGAAAGATATTTTTTATGATATTACATATCCCATAACTTGGCAAGTTTCCAATTTACTTTTAAGGTACTTTACAGCTTCATCTCAACCAATAGTTACCTCTCATCATTTGAATTTCCTTTTCATTTCTTCTGCATTTTTAATGAAATGTATATTATACATTTCAACTTCTGGTATAATTATGGTGTATATATTATACACCTGGTGTATATATTATACAACTTCCCAGTGTAATTATGTATTTGCATAAAGTATCTCCCTCCTAGCCTATAAGATCCTTGAGAATAGTAATATTTACATTCTATACAGGACAGAATTCGGTCCCTTCTGCAGAGATTACAATATTATCAGTTTGGTGGATAAATATCCTCTTCAACATTTATAGTCTGAAACTACCCAAGGTAGTTCTTATTTATACATTTTTTGACCTGTGTTCTAATAACTACATTTGTGTTGAACTGATCTCGTCTATCTTTTATGTCCCAGCTACCTATCATAGCATCTCCCAAAACAGGTTTTCAATCAAAATGGAATATGTATTGATTTTTCAGGAAAATGATGTAATAATTTCCAAAAAGTAATTAGTAGTCATCCTTAGTCAGTTTGATTTTCTTCCTTCACCATGGCCAGTCAGAAACCAACTTGTTTTCCCAAAGCTTTATTCTATGTAAAAGATAGAATTGTAAAAAATTTTTACTTTAGTTATAATTTTACATGACCAGATTTATTAAAGATTAATTTGACCTGCATTACTTGTGCTAAGTTATATAAATTGATTTGGTTTGTGGTCCGAAGTTTTTCTGATATGAATTCAGGCCTTTGTTTCAGCTAAAGTTCACTTTAAAGTTCAAACTAAAAGAAGGTAACTCAATATTTGACCTAGTAGTAATGAGAAAAGAAACCAAGATCATAGAGAAAAAAGTGAGGTCTACATAGTATTCATCCTCTACAGCTCCTCACCAACCATGCATTACGATGTTTCCACTTCTACATAATGTCAAAAAGAGATAGCTGAAAATTAAAAGCTTAGTCAAATCAGCCCAAAAGATTAATTGAATTGTCTAGAATTATTTTTTAAACTGACCTTCTCTAGCATCTCCTTTTAGGTTCATAATTATACATTTTACTTTTTTATTTTTTTAAGTGAATTTGGTCAAAACAGTTATTCACATATCATTAGTAAAGTTTTTGCTTATGGTTTAAGAAAAATTAATTTTATAAATTACCTCAAACTTTCTATAAGAAACCATATATAACTATCTTTATTATTCACAGTGGACTGTACCAGTACAACATTCTTTTCCTTAAAGTACAGCATAATAGATGATGCATTGATATTGAACCAATTTTCCGGTTAAATGAGTATGCTTAGAAGAGAGCTAATACAAGTCTTAGTAATAATAATACAGGCAATTTATAGTAAAGAAGGACCTATTAGTTTGTTGCATTGTGGTTCTGGTATATTTAACTACTAATCTTCAACTTAATTTGTGGTTCTGCTTTACCAATGTATTCTAAATCAAGTTAGATTCATTATTGCTAAAAAAAAAAAAGTATTATGATGTAATACAAAACAATGTAATAACATTGTATTTTCAGTTGTATTAATATGGAGGAAACTAAAACCATAATTAATATTTATGAAGTAAGAAAGTTCTCATAAAATTATAAATAAATAGGCATTAGGGTATTTCTACAAAATATATCTGCTTTCATTGAAGGTTTATGGTTATAAATACTGATGATTTTGTGAAAATATGTGTGTATATGTAGATATATTATATATTGAGCAAAATAAAGTAAATAACTTTGTTTTTCCATGACTATTTACATCAATTTATTCCTTTTTTTATTTCTTTATGAAACAAAATAATATTTTATTCAATAGCTTCAGTGCATTTTTCCATTTTAAAATATATTTAGCAAAAATTAATTTAATTCTGCAGTCTGCAAAACAGTGGGCTAGAGCTGCAAAGAAACATAAATATATGACAATTCCTGACAACTCTAAATTTTACATCTAGTGGAAGAGGAAAACATACATTCATTTTCATAATATGGGGCAGTAAGCCATGTTGAGGAAGGTTAAATGGAACTTGAGTCACTTACTATATTAGTGTCCTAGAGCTACTGTGACAAAGTGCCACAAACAGAGTGACTTAAACAATGGAAATTTATAGTCTCACAATTCTGGAGGCTAGAAGTCAAAAATCAAGGTGTTGGCAAGATAAATTCCTTCCTTAGGTTGTGAGGGAAAATTTGTCCCATGACTCTCTCTTCACTTCTGGTGGTTTTCTGGCAATCTTTGCCTTTTACATGCACCAATAACAATCTCCACCTTCATCTTNTTTCTTTATGAAACAAAATAATATTTTATTCAATAGCTTCAGTGCATTTTTCCATTTTAAAGTATATTTAGCAAAAATTAATTTAATTCTGCAGTCTGCAAAACAGTGGGCTAGAGCTGCAAAGAAACAAATATATGACAATTCCTGACAACTCTAAATTTTACATCTAGTGGAAGAGGAAAACATACATTTATTTTCATAATATGGGGCAGCTAGCCATGTTGAGGAAGGTTAAATGGAACTGGAGTCACTTACTATATTAGTGTCCTAGAGCTACTGTGACAAAGTGCCACAAACAGAGTGACTTAAACAATGGAAATTTATAGTCTCACAATTCTGGAGGCTAGAAGTCCAAAATCAAGGTGTTGGCAAGATAAATTCCTTCCTTAGGTTGTGAGGGAAAATTTGTCCCATGACTCTCTCTTCACTTTTGGTGGTTTTCTGGCAATCTTTGCCTTTTACATGCACCAATAACAATCTCCACCTTCATCTTCACTTAGCATTTTCCTGTATCTCTTCACATAATCTTCCCTCTGTTCATGTCTGATTATGTATCCAAGTTTCTCCCTTTAAAAAGAAAGAAGTCCTATTATATTAGGACCCATCCTAATGACTTCATTTTAGCTTGTTTATCTCTGTGAACATTTCCAAATAAGGTCACATTCTGAAGTACTGGTAATTGATCAGTTTGTCACCTGACAATAATCTACTGACATGAGGGATAAAGGAACTTTCTAAAAGTGAACTAAACATCTAGGAAAACAAACTAGGCACAATGAGTTTAGTTTCTATCTATGATTTACCAATAAATTGCCAAGAAGCTTTAGAATCAGAAAGGTTATTGTGTATTAGTAGCAGCACAAAACAAAAGAAGTAATGGTCATTTCCATCAATGGCAGAGAGAGTTGTGGGGTGCAGGTGGATTATAATGTTGCCTAGCAGAAACAGCAGAGGTACCCACGGCATATAGTAGCACACGCAGAAAAGGAGAGAAAAAAAGTGAAAAGAAAGAAATAGGGAATATCACATGGCAGCTCACTCAACTGAGGTTATGGAAAACACTTGATAGGAATGCCCATAAGTGGGACCTTCCATTAGCAGAGTAGGGCAAAAGGCAGAAAAAAAAGAGGGTCACATAAGAAGGATAAAATGGATTATGGGTATGACTGTATGTGGTACCTAAAAGTAATTGGGCATATGTCTGTGTAAGTATTGTAGATCTGGGAGTATAGTACCCTGTTTTGAAATGCCAGCTTTAAGTTTAATTCTAGCCAGGAATGTATAAGTGTGGAAGTGGGGACAGTTTATATCAGTAGGTTGCTTTGCTTACATTTTGGTGAAACTCATACTATGTTTCACTCATTTGAACTTGATACTGCTGGGGCTATATCTTCATGTCAGTCAATGCTGCAAATATGTTTTAACTTTACAATTAGGACCCTGACAGGAATGCTTGCTTTGGCTGGCATCTCCTACTTAATCTTCAAGATCCAACTCAAATGCAGCCTCCTCAGTAAAATTGTCCCTGCCACATCTTTTAGAGTTATGAGCTGCCTGTTTGGTGCTCATATGGAGCTCTATTTACTATTTTTATATTTATTTTTCCTGGGAAAGTATGATCTCCTGAAGATAAAATCACATCATATTTATCTTTAAATGCCTAATACCTAGAATAGGGTCTAGTAATTACTGAATAAATACTTGCTGAATGAACGAAGACAAGAATGAATAGAAATTTGGCCACAAAATAGCTTAGATAATGAATGGAATGAAATAAAAACTGAAATATATTTTTGTGCAGTTTTTTCTTTCCATTTTTTAACTATTAGTGGCTGTGAGGTGAATAATAATAGCACATGATACAAATTGAAGCTTGGCAAAACTATCAAATGTGTATTAAATATACACATACATGCATGTATATACATGGGTACTTGTGTGTATGTGTGTATTTAAAAATCTCAACACCTGTTTGTAATTGTGCAATCAATGTTGCTAACTATTGTTGAATTTGCAACATATCATTGTCCAAGTCAGCTATATACTGTGTATGAGGGCATTCAGAAATCACACACAAATATTTACTTCTTTGGAAGTAATAGTTGTGCTTGTACTGTTCTATTAGGTACATTAATATAGGATACGGAATATTCGATTTTTAAAAAATATGCAGAAGAAGCAAAATAATGTTAATTCACGTGAACAAGTAAGTGTTTTAAAATGATTATTAATGTTCTTACTTACAGGCGTGATGTCATCCCCACTACCAAATGGTGTAGGGCAGAGTATCCTGTGATGCCTCATCAATACTTTCATCTGCGAGCATGTGAACGTTATGCTATCCATCACATTTTGCACGTGCAGAGAGCCCATGCCTTAGATTCTGTGAGGAATACACATTCCAGCATGGGCAGTTTGGAATAAATAGTGCTCGCCTTTCAGCATTACACATGCATTCGTAAATCCAGCAGAGCTTTCTTCAGGGTCTGTCATCCCAGGCACTGTTAAACATGATTTCATTTCAGTGAGGAGACACGTGAATCCCGCATAAACCAGATCATGGTTTACATTTCTAAAGTGCTTGGAGGCTCCTTGAGATCAAAGAAATGTTATAAATATTATTATGATTATATATTTTTTTCTCTCTGTCTCTGAGAGACATTGTGATTCACAGGGCTTTACCTTTCTTTTTTCTATTTTTTTTTCTCTCTGTCTCTGAGAGACATTGTGATTCACAGGGCTTTACCTTTCTTTTTTCTACTGGAAAATATTTGTCACGTTGATGCATTCTCCCGCCACCACCAATGAAGAAAAATGTTTGCATCTCTCTCTTCACGAACTGTGGGTGGGGAGAGACTTCAAACTGAATTAAGGACACATCAGTGAGCTCCAAATAAATGATTCAGCCTGAAGGCTGAAATATTACCTTTTATTCTATGGCTTATAATTGACACAAAACGTGTGTGGAGTAATTCATAAAACACAGACTGCATGATAGTGGAATATTTTATTACAAAGAAGGATCATTACTTTTTAACAGTCAAAAAGGAGCACAAACACCCTAATCATTAACCAACATTACATATGCTAAGCTGAATTGTAAAATTATGTGCTGAGAGCAAATTTTAATAAGATTTAATAACTTAGTGTTTTCTGTTTTCTGAACTCTGAGACTGAAAAGCTTATAATAAATTTTATATTATTTTCACTTTTTCTTGCACTTGTTAGCACTAATAAATCATGGTACTATCTTTAGGAAATTATAAAATGTTGGAAATTTTGAAAACACTAAAAATGATCTAGTCTAAGACAAAATTTAAATGGTAATAGTAATAACAGTTATACACACTATGATTTATAGGACTTAGCTTTCTTCATTCCTAAATATTCAGAAGAAATAACTGAATAAGCCCCAAAGAGTTTATAAGCTTTGTCAAAGTCAGCAGAACTAGTCAGTGCACAGCCAGGCCTAGAATCCAGGTGGAGCTGGGTCTCAGTCAGAGAGAATTACTCTATCACCCTGCTACAGTGCAACAGAGAGTGAAAATCTGCCAGAATACTCATATTTTCAATGATTCAAGGAACTTACCACTAACAGAAATTTTAATACTCTCTCTCTGCAAAAAAAACCCCAACCTCGTATTTAATACAAATCACTTTGAAATTACTAAGGCATGAAACAGAAATCAATTGATGCTAGATATATACTCAACTGGCATGATTTTTGTTTCTATCAATTCCATAGTGGCAAAGGTTTTATTGAGAAAATTTCACAATGGGAGAAAGAATTTAGTTTGTGCATTCTTTATGTTTTAATCATTAAGTTTATAAATGAGATATATGTGATAAAAATATTTCTGAATATAACTTCTCTTCTATTCCTAGTTGTGATAATTTTTAGTCTATAGGGACTTTATTTGCGACAGAAGCAATTAATTACCATTTTAAAGGCAGCTATAGATATTCTGGCAATAAAAGGTTATCTTTGGGTTACCATAAATAACATTTAAAATATGAGAACATTGAAAAACCATGCTCTCATCTCCATAACTTGTTTACTTCATCATATTTCTTCTTCTGTTATTATTCCTTCTACAACTCTCATAGTTTTCATGAACCAAGTTGTGATTCCTTTGTTAAAACACCTATAAATTTTACGTTGACATGATTCATCTAACATGTGAGACTTTGGGCAAGCTGTGTTTTCAGTCTCAAAATTACTATTCTCCCAAGCATTCATGTCCTCTGGGATCTATTCTATTTTTCTACCCAACTATGTTTGGGAACTTTCTATAAGTGAGATTTCAGATTTTACCTTCTACTTTCTAAAGTAAAGTTAGATTTACTTTAACTAACTGATGGGCAGTGAAGGGAAGAGCAAATTGCTGTAGAAATTTTTTGAGTCAATCTAACCAACAGGGCACTGGAAAAACTCTGATCTCTAAGCCAGCAGGTACAATGGCTGGTGGAGGTGGGAAGTGAAGATAAAAGCAGGTTCTAATTGAAGATCTATATATAAATGGAATAATTGACTCTCATGTGACACTTCCATCACACTATCCTTACACTGTATTTAAAACCATCCCTATGTGAGGATATATATTATCTTCTCCCCCACACTATCTCAAATCAACACCTAGAACACATATACATTTTCTGGGGTCTAAACCCAGGAAAACACTATACTATTCTTCAGAGATATTGAATGTAATTTCTATCCACACACACAAATGCTACTTATGTTGACATTTTCTCTCCAGAAATAAGCCCTTTTTTAAATTCAAATGAGGCCTACAGCAGGACAGTTTAATTGGATTTTAGAAAACAATAAACACTCTCAAAAATCTAAAAAGACATATTTTTCACCAAGATTTATTTATCTTCTCAAACCTTCAATAAATGTCCAGAAAAAGAAGCTTACAAACATGGAATATTTACTTAACATGAATCTTTTATTTGCAAATTCTTTGAAGAAATATTTTACAGAAACAAATTTNCAAGATTTATTTATCTTCTCAAACCTTCAATAAATGTCCAGAAAAAGAAGCTTACAAACATTGAATATTTACTTAACATGAATCTTTTATTTGCAAATTCTTTTAAGAAATATTTTACAGAAACAAATTTGGAAATCAAGAAAGAGGAAGACAGGGGTTTTAGGAAATGATGTGTACAGTGAAGGAGGGCCAAGGTGTTCTGTCCAAGATGAGGGCCCTGTGATAGACCCAGAGGACAACCTGTACAGGGCAAGAAGGTGTTACCTATGGAAGAGAGGCATCTTGCGTGATTAAGAAATGTATAGAATATACATTACATTTAGAAGCTTTAAAATTTTGAAGATGTGACAATGGTAAGTGTATTAATCCGTTTTGTTGTTTTTTGTTGCTATAACAGAATGCCTGAGACTGGGTAATTTATAAAGAAAATAAAGTTTATTTGCTTACAGTTTCTGAGGCTGGGAAGTCCAAAGTCCATCTGGCGGTGGCGACAGTGACCCCAGGGGTCTCACATTGCAAGATGGTGGAAGCAGGGAGAGCACA
>NW_007726318.1:559597-562635 GCF_000696425.1 Galeopterus variegatus
TAATAGAATTTCTCACCCTCTTAACAGTCATAGTGGGGGCTGTTTCTACTACATACAACTTAGGGGACACAATTCAAGTTTCAGGAAGTTTTGGGGGGACATAATTCAATCCACTATAGTAAGCAATAAAAAAAAGATAAAAGCTCTAGAGAAAGTAAATAATACACAAGAAGATGTTGCTCAATTATTTACCCTGATCTTAGCAAAATGTTCCATTTATTGGTAGTTTTCATAAACCTAGGCCCTGTATTATTTTGCTAGGGCTGTGATATGGTCTGAATGTGACCCCCAAAACTCATGTATTGGAAACTTAATCCCAAATGAAACAGTGTTGGGAGGTAGGAACTAATTCATTGTGTTTAGGGAATAAGAGCTCTGTTCTTATGAATGGATTAATGCCAGCTTAAAAAGTTTTTTCCCCCTTTTTCCTTCTGCCATGTGAGAATACAGCAAGAAGTTCCTCACAAGATGCTGGTGACTTGATCTTGGACTTCCCAGCCTCCAGAATTATGAGAAATAGATTTCTATTCCTTATAAATTACCTTGTTTGTGGTAATGTTATAGCAACACAAAACAGACTAAGACAAATCAATAAAAATGGTACACCCCATCAATAAAATCAAGGACAAAAAACATACGATCATTTCAATAGATGCAGAAAAAGCGTTTGATAAAATTCAACATCCCTTCATGATAGACTCAACAAATTAGGTACAGAATGAAACTATCTCAAAACCTACTGCCAATATCATCCTGAATGGGGAAAATGTTTTTTAAATACATAAAATGCTACTTTGGTGTGCCTTGAAATTACCAGAATCTTGGCTAACAATTAGGTGGCTAATTTCTAGTAAAATTCTAAAGAAAATATTATGATAAATATTTCAAAGTATTATTAAACATACTTGATTATAGTGCTTTTCTTGTTGTTAAAATCTTATGATCTTTGGATTGCTATGAAGAGTGGTCAATTTTTTTAAGTACTTTCTCGTATGTAATTTTTACTATCTTTGATTCCTTCTTTACCTCCTTTAAAAATTTACCATGTATTTCTCTTTATTAGGTTTCTATAATTTTTTTTTTAGTATTAGGAAATCACAAAGAAATTAATAAATAAGAAATGATAGGATTAAAAGAAAAATTATAAAGCATTTTCAGCTTAGATTTAATACATTTGAGGTACTCATTGCATTCAATAGTTAAAGTTATGAACAGTTAATTCGTAATATCTGCTTTTCAAGTTGTGGTAAGCTCATTTCCTCCTAACCACCCAGACTGATCTCATACTACTCTTGTTTTCTTTTGTTCTATTCCCAGAGTTATGAACATTCTCATTGGTGAAAAAGAATTTTCAGATACATGCATTCTTTCATATTAATACTATTGAATTTCCTTTAATGATTTATCAGTGTGTCTCTCCATTACAGAAAATACAGGAAGGATCAAAATTTGAGCTGTAAGAGCAGGTTAATTAGAGAAACAATACACTATAAACAGAAGCATCACCACCTCCTGGATATTATATAAGTGATGCCCTTTCTTCAACGAAGAAACAGATGCAATTTCTGTTTTGACATACAAAACGGATGTGCAGTATACCCTAAACTCATTAGATCCTCATTAGTTTAAGCCAGTACTCCTGTTATAGTTCCTAGTAACCCCCCCTTCACAGTTTATATCACTTATCCTTAAATTATATGTGTTCCTGTCCTCATCCCCCTTTCCTTAAAACAAGCATGTTCTGCCCTTTCTTTCCTTCCTCTTTCATTTACCATGTTTCTTTGTTACTGTTGTTTCCTTCCTTATGGTAGTTAAAATGAAGTCATATGTCTTGTATTAGTCTGTTTCAACAAAATACTTGAAACTGGGTGACTTTTACAGAAAACAAAATTTATTGCTTACAGTTTTCCGAGGCTGGGAAGTCCGAAGTCCATCTGGTGGTAGCAACAGCAACCCAGGGATCTCACATTGCAAGATGGTAGAAACAGAGAGAGCAGAAAGAAAGCAAGAGGACAACTTCCTGATTCACTCTCCTTTTAAAGCAGCCCAAACCATAACCCATGACTGCTATTTTTAATCCATTCATTACAGTTTGATCCTATAATCTAATCACCTCTTCAAAGCAACACCTTTCAGTTACCATAATAAAATTTCCAACCCTTGACAATTACAGAGGGGATTAAGCTTCTAATATATGAAACTTGGGGACAGAATTCAAGCTTCAATGAGTTTTGGGGGGACATAATTCAATCCGCTACATGTGTATTACTCACCATGGTATTTTAAAATTAATTACTGGAAGACTTTGAAGATAAGAATTCAAAAACAGAGGGAGAAAGGAAGACATAGGAGAAATAAAAAGAGAAAAGAAAGGAGAAAAAAAGAGAAAAGGGTAGAAGAGAGAGGACATTTTAAAAAGAAGAAATAGACAGAAGAATTAAAGTAGACAGTAAAGTCTTAGAGAAACAAAAAGACTTCAGTTGTTGAAGGGCAATTTCTTTTCACTTCACAGATTCACCATCCACAAAATCGTCATGGGAAGAAGGAATTTTTGAGCTTCATATGGTATGATCATCAATGCAGCCTTGATGATGACTCCAAAAGGTACGGTTTCCATAAAACATGCAATATCCATCTCTTGTTATTTTATTATCAGTTAAATATTACTGGAGAATCAAATAGTTTAAGTAAATCATTTAAATAGCATAATAGTAAGAAATTAAATTGGGTATTATTTACAGGTTAGAGGGGTAATTTTGGGTTACAACAAGTACAAGACGGCAATGGGAGCAATCGAACCAGGCCAAGTACTAATAAAATGGCACTTACAGGGGCATGAAAAAGCCACTTCTCAACATGAGGCCATTCACATTGGGATACATTTATTCACACATATTGAATTACCCATCTGATCATATTACTTATAGTAATTTAGGATCACTGGAGCATAGAACGACTTAGATTGACAATGATTGTAGCCCAAAATAGAAGGCTGTTTCTGTTTCTCATTTTCAGGCTTAATTTCTGATAAAGCGAAT